>NW_008677217.1:0-230 GCF_000695815.1 Acanthisitta chloris
CTCCTTTCCCCTTCATCCTCCTCATCCTGATCCCGGTCCCATCCATCATCCTCCTACTTTCCCCTTCTCCCTGCTCCCCCCCACGGTCCCAGGGTCTCCCCTCGCCCTCTCCCCAATTCCATGGGATTCCCTAACAACCTCTCCCGAATTCCTAAGGTTCTCCTCGATTCTCTGGGGTGACCCCAAAATCTTCACCCCTCTCACTCTCTCCATTCACTGAGGGTCCCCTG
>NW_008677218.1:0-562 GCF_000695815.1 Acanthisitta chloris
GCCAGTTCTCAGCCCAGCAGAGAGTGCACATAATTAATAGCTTAAAATTTACTAGATTCATCAGAGGCTCAGAAATTTCTGAATATACTTCTCTCTTTCTTCTGAAATTGCACATTAATTTAGCGCATCTTCAGGTGCTTCCCCTTCTGAAGAGAGGTAACTGCAGAAACTGGGCAGCAGTAAGTATAGCTGCACCACAACAGCAGTGATCAGCTACCAATCACTTACAGCCACTCCAGACACTCCCCAGCGCCTCTCAAAAACATCTGTGTCCTAGAGAAGGTCTGTGACAGTGACCACGTGCTACTTCATCTGTGTGTGACAGTAAAGCCACAGCAGGATCATCACTCAATACACTCCAGAAGCTGAAACTGCATTTACTCGTGAGCAACCAAGTCATGCAAAAAGAAAGGGCTTTTAAACGAAAGTGGAAGCAGATGAAGGGCATACGATTCAGAGCTCAGGGAGGAGTCATTTATCACCAAGAGAAGACCAAACGGAGACCATTTGGATCCTACAAATCCACATCTCAACACCTCCGCTCCAGCAGTTCCTCAGCGCG
>NW_008677219.1:0-3217 GCF_000695815.1 Acanthisitta chloris
ATGTAAAGCAAATGTTGCTTCCAGTGACCTCAGTAGAGAAGCTCCCAGCTACTCTGTGTGTTGAAGATGCAAAATTAGAGACAGTTTGTGCTGTGTAAGGAGTTTGGATTTCAAGTTTAAAGTGTGTCAATTCTCATTAGCTTAGCCTTTAAACAAATGTAAATGCCCAGTAGGATTCAGGTCTTGATTCACTAAGTTAAAGGTTGTCATGTTGCAGCTTAATGGTGAACTCTGTTGCCTAATTTCTTTAGGCTTTCTGGAGACAGGGCCAAAGCTGAGATTTACTTAACCTTGGGGAAAATATTAATGAAATGAATGAGGAATAAAGTCAGTATTTAAGAGTAAAGAGTTTTGAAACAACATTGCCCATTCCTGTTGTTTTCTTCCTTATGTATAGTCAAGAATTCATTGTCAGTTGTCAACATTAAACCCGTTTGCCTTATCAGGACAACATTGAAGTTACAGTGGGGAAAGATTTATGGGGAAAAATACTTAATTTCAAACTGGCTTTCATAAAGCCAGCTAAAATCTATAGCTTAGATCTTTTTACTAGGGTGCAGCCAATGTAGAGCTTGACACACACATTCAGCAAACCTTTGCAGGGAATTCAGTGATGCAGTGGACCCAGCCCAAAGAGCCAGTAAAGAGCAGGTCAATATAGGAGGAAAGCTGCCCAAAGGGGATGGATTTTGTAGGTGGCTGGGTAAGGAAGAGTTTTCTCTACTGTCTCCATCCAGCATGGAGACATTAACCTGGTCCAAGCAAATGTAAACTGCAGTTGCTGTGTACAGAGCAGAAGAGTTAGAATTTGTCCATGAGCAAAGTTAGATCTCTGCTGTGATTTTATCAGACATCAATTAATAATCTGTTTAGCTGAAACTAGGTGGAGTTACAAGTAGAGAAAACCACATTTAAAGTGGTTGTTTTTTAATGTGTCTATGGTTTGATGTTTTTTCTATATCTTCTATTTGAGGGGGGAAATGTTTCATTAGATCAGTTTCAGTTTTCCAAATTGCCAAAAACTAAGGAGTTAAGATTTTTTAAGATGAAAATTTTGCTTTTTGATATGTATAAAATGGGGGTAGAATTGTCATGGAAAAATCAGAGATTTCTGGGATTTAATTATTGATAGGAACAAAACTTGCACCAGCAAGTGGATGAGGAGCTGAAAATAGCTTTAACTTCAGAGCTGAAAGCAAATGTTGAGTCCTGCATGGTAACAGTAATTATAGCTGGATGTTGGGAATGACGTGTGCAATGCCAACTTGGTTTATTATCTCTTGACTTGTGTATAATGACTTTGTAAACCCAATGTCAAATCAGACCTGATGAAGTTATTACTTTAATGCAAAGGAGAATGAGATTTCTTTGAAATGTAAACGGTTTTGAGTATTTATGACTTCAGTGTTCAACAAAATGCATTACCTTAGGGCTTTTTACCAGCCCTGCCCTTATGTTAACAGGAAGGCCTAGGGAATCAGGTAAAAAACGGAAACGAAAAAAGTTAAACCCAACATAAAACCTACTGGAACTATTTGCTCTTCAGGTAGGACCTATCTGCTGAACACCCTAATAGCACAAGTACTGGAAAACTTAATCAAATATCATCACTTCAACTTAATCACTGTTCCAAATCTTGACACTTGCTACCTCAAGGCTGCAAAGAGATTAGATTTGATTGGCTTTGATAATTCTACCTGCTGGTATTTTCCCTTTAAGCTCCACATCACCATCAGCCTCTTACATTCTCCAGCTACTTCCTTTTTTCTTGCCTTTTTTGTTTCTTTTTTTTACTGGAGGGTGCTAATACTTCAGCTTCTGAAATCTCAAGTTCCATTGCCTCTGCTTGTGTTTCATTATTATTATTGATTTCTGAGGTCAAAGCATCACATAATAATGCATGAATGAATTGCCAGGTTACAAATTGTGGTGTTCCCAGTCCTTGGCTGTAAAACATTGAGTGTACATACAGCAACTGTTATATGTGTGACCATCAAACCCATGTTCTGGCATGAACTGGGATTGATTGTACATGCAAGACAAGGAAGATGCTTAGAAATACCTTTTTTTCTTTTGTGTGTTGCAGAGCCCTGTGTTACTTACACCAGAGAATTAAGCCTTTTTTTGTTTTTTTTTACTCAGCCTTAGTAGGATGATGACAGTCAGTCATCAAAATTCATGAGGTTCGCAGTGTAGTGAAAAACTAACACCCTCTCAGTGCAAAAAAATGACTGAAATCCTTTGGCCAACATATTAGCAATGTATGATGATGGCGATACACATTCCAAATTAAACATGGCATTTCCATCTCTTAATGACTTGAAAGTGTGTAAACTGCAGCACTTGGAATTGATTCTGGGATTTGGAGTGGGAATGATTTGGATTTTGCAGTGTATGTGCCTCAGGCCTGGATGATGGTGAATTTCATTCCAAGCTCCTGTTTTTGCACATAGACTCCCAATGGGCAGTTTGCATTTGTAGTGATGTATCCTTTCTAAACTTGCTGTCCTGTTTCAGATTAACAGGTATTTATTGGGAGTAGTATGCTAGAAGCAAAGATTTTCTAAAATTCAACTTTAAAAGTGAGCATGTAAACTCAATCAAAACAGCATTTAGAGCTTCTTGTCCCAGGTTAGTGACTCTTCATGCAGAACCAGTTTCATTTTTTAAGTCATCTACCTAGAGGACAGGACCTTTGATTCTAATCATAGAGTTATTGTATCTTTTTTCTCTCCTGCAGATGTAAGGTGAAAATAAGCTAGAAAAAAAACTTCTCTCTGGGACATGGATGTACATGGTTTGTTACATTCCTGAACCTACTATGTATGGTGCTTATTGACTGTATACTGTATTTGTTCTCCTATGTGACAAAAAACAAACTGGCTCAAAAAGAACACTTAATGAGAACAAAGAGACAATGTACATTTGTTTAATGTGACATCAAAGCAAGTATTGTAGCACTCTGTGAAACAATAGGAAGCTTCCCTGTCCAAAAAAAAGAAAAAAAAAAAAGGAAAGAAAGAAAAGCAGAAAAGAAAAAAAAAAGAGACAGTTGAATGAATGGAGGATACCAAAAGTACTCAAAAACATGACAAAAATCTAAGTGAATAGTGGATTTCTGTCAGAGCAGTCAACGGTGCTTTACGTCAAGACATGTGCCTGCGTTCTTGATGAAGATGGATGGACACTGGTGGACTTGAGGCACAAAAAAAAGCAG
>NW_008677219.1:3247-19460 GCF_000695815.1 Acanthisitta chloris
AAACACTAGATCAATACATCCTTGCTTGGTGGTGTTTTAAAAGTCTATACAAAAAAAAAAACAAACAAACATCAAACCTTCTGGGGAGCCTTAAGTGGATTTTTTTGTTGGATTTTTTTTTTTTTTTACACCATAAAGTGATTATTAAGTTTTCTTTTTACTCTTTGCCTAGCTTTTTATTATCTCTTGGACTCCATTTGCCAATAACACATAGAAAAGACTGGTATAACAATAAGCAGAACACGAAACATTATGGTATTTCTCCTAGTGGGATGCAAACTAATGAGATGTATTAAAATAAACCTGGTATACCTATGCATAATTTTCTAGACGTTTCTTGGTTTATGTTCCCCAACCTCCCCCGTAATTTAAGGCATTACAGAACAGAGGAAAAAAAAGAGCAAAAAAAAAAAAAGAGACGTGCGTAAACAAATCATAGGATATCCATGCAAAAATCCCTTTTTTTTTTCCTTTAAGACTTCTGCCAGTTGCCTACTAGTGATATTGTGTTAGCAATTGTCATTCTCAGTATCCAGATACTTTGATTTCACCTGTTGGAGCTGTGTGAAATGTACAAACTCTTGTATCTGCATTGTATAATGTCATGGTGGCATGGGAAACTACCTTGCTGCAAATATTTGAACAAAACCTAAAAATTCTTTATTTTTGGTAAAATGTTATGCTTTATGTGTATTCAACAGAAATATGTGTTTTTTGTAAAGGTGAAGTTTGTATTTTTATCTAAAAATTAACAGTTTTATATACCTGAGAAAGCCTGCTATGTTTTCTTGAACCAAAAAAAAAAAAGCAAAAAAAAAAAAAAAAAAAAAAAAAAAAGCATTTTGTGGTCATATTTTTGTAGTAGAATAGTCCAAATAACATCAAAAAAATCTATTTTAACTATAGCAGGGCAGATAAAATACACTGGCACCAGCTCCTGTGTTTTCAAAGTGCCAAAGGGATTAGATGTTCAGTTCCCCACGGATTGCAGTGGGAGCCACATGGCTAAATCTTTCTGTCCTGCTTTGGAAATGTAGGGCTGTGCCAGATAGGACATGGCTACTCACTTGGCCAAAATCACTGCCCCACCCCAGTAGTTTGGATTATGTAGCCTTTGTTTGATTTGGATGATCTCATTGGATATGTAAAATGAGCTACTGGATTCTTTTATTTGTGAACCATCTACAGAGAGATGAAAGAGTTTTCGTAGTTTGGAACAACACAAAAAAAAGTTTGTCTTGAAGACAGTGTTACCACTCCAAAATATCTTCAGATGTGAATGAACTGCAGAACCTTAAAACAGCAAAAGAGAGTGAGATTTTTAACCTTTCCATTTCTCTAAATATAGTTCAAACATTCCCCTCCTGTTCCTGTAGCTATGTCCAATTTCAACCAAACAAAGCAGTGTTAGCTAACAGGCATTATTGGCTTCAGATGCTAATGCAGAGATAGACTTAGTCACCGTTCTATTTTGTGATAATTTTTTTTCCCAGTGTATTTGTTGAGCACCAAAACTGGAAATACATTTAACTAAGATTGTCTGTGCTTGTTTTCCACTAAGTGTACTGTTCACAATGTTATGCACATGAATGTATGTGTCTGCGTTGAAAAAAAAGTGTATAAAATGTAATTTATATATTTATGTTTCAGTGGGATGCCAATAATGTTGCTCAGTTCCTTTTCTTTTTTTTTTTTTTGGTCTCAAAGATATCTAATGAAAAAGAAAAAAACCCAAACATATATCCATTAAAATCATGTAGATGAAAAAGCATTTTGTGACCCACTCAGACACTGTGCAGGTATGAAAGGATGGCAAAGTCACTTCAGTGGAATAATTAGCAAAACAACTCCTATGGGTTGCACTGGCATAAGAAGGTTGTGTTGGGATCTGTGGGCCAACTCCCCTGGAGGGACTCCATTCAGTGTGGTGGAGCTCTGCTGATTGAGGGAGTGTGGCCTTAGAGTCGAGGCTTGGAAACAAAGCAAACCAAGAGGCATGAGTTTTGGTTGGTGCCAGCAAATAAATGTGTGATGCCAAATTCAGCAAACCAGGAGAGAATGAAGACTGAATGGAGTCTCTTGCAGTAGGTGTTTGTTTGAGACTTGTCGTCTCGAGTTCATTTTGTTCCGAGGGATGAAACGCACACGAGTCTTTGTTCTCAGCACGGTGTTCAGACAGCAGAAAACACAAAAATCTCAGGGCTATATTCTCAGCTACTATAAATTGGCAAATGTTTCTGACTTTCAGCTGCCCCTAAGCTAATTTACGTCAGATGAGGATCCAGTCCATGGTTTTTAAAGCATGAGGAGTAGTGTCACGACGGGAGCATCACTTCCTGTAGTCCAGCTGAGATCTTCCCCACCAGCCTTCCAAACCCTGCAGGCTGTGGGATTAGTCCTTCTTCAAAGGGGCAGATCAACCAGAAGGAACAGTAACATTAAGGGCTGTGACACAGGAGACGTTAATTCAAAGTTAAGTTGGACATTGCAAGGGCCAAATCCTCATCTGGTGTAAATCACCATCACTCCATTGCCTACAATGGAGCTGTACCAGCTTACACCACTTGAGGGGCTGGTCCCTCATTCTTGCTCATCCCTTCCACTCCTCGGTCCCGCAGGGATCTCAGGTTGTCGTGTATGGTTAATGTAATCCTGTGTTCTCTAATACTTAAGCACAATAAGTGAATATAAGAATGAGTGTCAGACTTAACTTTGAATGTCCAAGCTCTGAAATGGTTTGTTTCACCATTGTGGCTGTAAATTAAACAGTTCTCTGTGCATTTGTGAATGCCGTGTCATATCTTCTTCGGCTGTCTGCTGGAGGTGGAATCCCTCTGGACTTGTGATGTGCTGCATTTGGAGTGTTACAGCAAAGGGTGTGAGCAATTAGAGCCAAAAGAGATCTGGTTGACAGCTCTGTTATTTGTGGGGTGGGGTCTAGTTGGGCCTAGTGAAGGAGTGGAGGATGATAGTTGTTGTGAGTCACATTTCCATGCAATCCTTTAACACCTCGTTGGTTTTGTCCTTGCACATTGTAGGTGGCAATTTGGACATGAAATGTTTTTCTGTCTTACATTCTGCAGTCACTTTCTCTGTCCAGGGATTCAGAAGTTGTTGGTTTGATTACCTCTTTTTTTTGTGAGGTCTTTCCTGGTCTGAAAGTATAGAGGGAACTGCCCAGAAACCACCTCAGTGTTACAATGTGGTGCGTGATCACTGCTTCTCTAGTTAATTCATTACATTTAGTTCTGTGGTTCGTCTTTTCAGACCTGCCCTTCTGTTGCTTTTGTTGAGTGAAATCAAGGATTATGTGCTTGTTTGCTTTCCCTTTCTCCTGTCTTCTGTCCTGCCTGGCATCTGCTTTATTAGACAGTGTGTGGTTGACTACAGGCACTTGCTCTTCTCAGCCCTGGAGGTTCCTGGGCAGCTAAAGCACTTCTGTGTCTTTGGGCTTAGGCTTTTTACTGTGCTTGGATCAGCACAGTATGAATCTTCTCCAATGGACTTCAGCATTCCAGCTATGAGGTTCTCCTGGTTGTCCTCCTCAGGTCCATGTTGCCTTTCTGTGGTCTACTTTCCAGCTATTCTCTGCCTGAGTTTCCCATCTCTCTATTTCTGTCTCTTCGAAATGATTTTCCCTTCCTAAGATCTGTCTCATTCTATCTCTCTTTTCTCTCCTCCTGCCTGACAGAACAGCCTTTGATCTGCTTGTTTCCAGTTCAATTGCTTTATCTAGGCATGTGCCCCAAGATCTTGTTTCTCAGATGTACAGGCCCATAACTGACCCCCCACATGAAAGACAAAATAGATGTGTTTGTGAAGAGGAAAAGATTCATCTTTGCATTTGGAGAAATATTCATTACTGAAAACTCTTTGCTAAAGCTCTGTCCAATTCCAGCCACAGTGTGACTCTGGAATAGTGGCATTGAAGCTATTCCAGACATCTGACAGTTCAATTAAGATCATTTGCGATTCAATTCGAAAGTTTCAAGTTTTACTTTGAATTTCAAAGCTACCTCAGACTTGCATGCTCACATTTTGCTGCAAATTGAAGGAAATCATGTTTGTAGGCCCCTTCCATGGCTTTGAAAATCGTAATAGTTATCTGACCCTGTCTTGGGCTGCAAATTGTGGTTGCTTTAAAACAGACACAACGTGGAGGTGTTCAGTGAAGGAATTTTGTTGGTGTTGCTAATATACAACTAGCCAATCTCAGTCAGGTGAACTCCTAAGAATCCCACTTAAATTTCCCTTAATTTCAGGTAATTTAAGAGAGAAAAGCCTATCAGTGTTGCATTCCTCAAATATCTGTGTTTTGTATTATGCAGTTTAATTACTGTCTGTGTTCCCCCATTTTACTAGCAAGGCATCGTTCCATGTCTGAGCTTTTCTGTGCTGCTTTTTGCTGTAGCTTCTCTGCAGTGCAGCCTTGAATTGGTTTGTATTCATATCTTCTCTGCAATAAAGAATTATTGTTATCCCATTTTAGGCGAGACCGAGGCATGGAGCAAAGACTGTGCAAGGTCATACAGCAAAGCTGTGGCAGAACCAGGGCTAGGACTCAGATCTGAGTGCTCATCCAGTGCCCTAAATCACACGACCATCTTCCCTTTCCAAGAGTGAATCCTTGCACCCTTAGAGCTAAATACTGAAAAGATTGAGGGTAAGTCATTTTGCCTAATTACTGTGCATTGGATACATGATCAAAAGCCACTGCCATATTGTCAGGGAACGTAGTGACTGATGAAAATCCATCTTTCTGCCCTTGCAATTAGGCAGCCTTTTATCCTATCATGAACTAGTCATTTCCTGCTTCTCCAAGGACTTAGCCCTTTCGTGACTTACAGTGAAAATTACTCATAGAACAAGGCTCAGATTTTATGGGAATTCACAAAAATTCAGTAGACAATTTTCATTGTACTTCAGTGTCATTCCTTCCTTTTATGGTGTGGGTAACATTTCCTAAGGGAACAGTTTTTATCATAGACCCAATCCTAAATGTTTTTCCCAGGCCCTTACGTGGAAAAGTACTTGGAGAGATGTCTGTGTTTGCTCTTCTTCAAACTAGTGCCTAAGCATGCTCCTAGCTTTGGCCAAACATGCCAGTGACCTCAGGCAAATGGAGCAGAGTTGATGCTTTCTTGTTTTTTTAGGTAGGGATCCCGTTGAGGGATGGGGTTCTTCTTGCTCATAGAGTGTGGAAGGATGTTGTAACAACCCCAAAGATGAAGTAACAAGACTAGAATATACAACTAAGATAAAAGCTGGGAGAGTTCCACTCTCTTCTGCTCCAACAGAGGTTTCCATTTTGAAATACTTATTTGTTCTTTGTTGGGAAAGTACTTTCTTGGCGTGGGTGGATTCAGGACTGCAGTGGCTAATGCCAGTGAACCCATTTGAACTTACGTGTTTGGGTACCTCAGAGAATGTAACTTGAAAACTCACAGTCATATCAAAACCAGACAAATTGAAGATGGGAAAAATTAATGGGAACAAATATCATTGGAAACTTGACAACTTTAGGGAAAAAATGTATTAGAAGATAGAATAAACAAGGTCAAATTCACTTTTCATGTCACCTGTCCCTTCTAGTTATTTACTGCATCAGGCTGAATTATGTGCTGTGGTAGCTCAGAACCACTGCAACATGTAGAACGTTACGGCTGGTTCTTGTTGAACTGCTGCCTACTCTCGTGGCATATGACTGTGAGGTGGGGCCTGCAATCACAGTTGTAAATCAAAGAACAAGTCATAGGTTAGGTTCTGTTTTCCTTAGATATTGTCTCCAAGTTTGTTTGCTGTATGCCAGGCTCCAGTGACGCTGGGTGAAGGTTCCCATTAGGTGTAAAGTCATGAATACCTTGTTCCCAACCTGAAAGTAGGGAAGTATTAACCCTTAGTCTTGTTCATAATCAATAGGTGAAGTTCTGGCAAGATCCTGGTGATAGAATTTCTGTTGCTGAAGGCTTCAATTTCACATTTCTCCAGTGTTACATCTTCCCCTGTAGTGGAATCCAGTCATTATATTTGACTCGTTCTCAGGCCATCAAATCTGACTTGGTTGGAGTTTTGAGCAGCTCAGAATTTCTCTTTGGACTGATAGCTGTGCATGCCAGATGCCTCCCAAGATCTGAGAGAAAAATACACAAAGAAAGACTCACTTGGGTTCTTCAGCAGAAGAGAAATTCCTGTAGGAAGGCTGGAGTAGTCCCTCAAACCAGGAAATAAGGAGCCAACTTTGTAAAAAGTGTTACACACTCATCTTCCCCTGATCAGGCCTGGTGTTCTGCCCTCTGTGCACTGCTTTGGTCTTGCATAATGAAAGCAACTGGTCCTACTGTCCATCTTTGAAATTGAGAGTAGCTGCTAAGATCAGGTATACAAAAGGCAGAAGCACCAGAGATGCAGTTGAATCCCTAGTGTTTGAAATTCCCTGGGGATTTTGAAAACATCTTGATTATTGAAAGAGAAGTAGAAGAAAAGCACTTTAAACACTTCTGAAAATCCCACCCTGGTTTATTTGGCAGGTGAAAAAAAGAATCCAAAGAAGACATTACTTAATAATGATCATTCAGTGACAAAGTAGATGTTCACGGAGAATTCTCATGCATAAATCTTTCAGCAGTTAATTATCATCTTTACAGACCATAATACTGGAATACTTCACTTATCAATACATCAGGGCTTGGATGAACTTTGAGACGCATGAAAATGAGACACTCCTTAGGCCCATGGTGGCTCTGTGTTCTAGTAACTGATCAGCTCATTACATAATTGGTCAGATCACTAACCTGCATAAATAGCTACAACCCCATTGCCTTCACGAGAGGTGACAGTTACCTGAGAACTGACCCGAAACTCTTGCCACAAAGCAGATAATGGTTTCATATGTTGCTGTTTAAGTGTTGTTGTAAAAATAGACTCATTTCCTGGAGCAGTTAAACCAAGAAAAATCAGGGAAAGCAATTTCCCACAGAGACTCATCCACACTGGAATTCAGTGAGGTCCCCGGATGTGAACATGTGTTGGTCGAAAACATAAAGCAGCAACTTTGTTTAGGGAAGCCTCTGACCTGTCAAAAATGCAGAGCATTTCTTACCAGACTTTTCCTTGGCAATTAGTGGGTAGAATTACTCATAGACATTGTTTTGTTTGCTCACAAGGGGAGAAGTAAGACATAAATTCAAGATAGCCCCTGTTTGACCACAAGAAAGAAGACTCTGTTCACAAAGGGCTTGTGGGTGAAATGCTGAGCAGCCTCAGCTCCCTTTGGGGATGAACTCAAGCTTTTAGACCACAGTGAAGTATCAAGAGCTCCTCTGGAATTGCTGGATATCCCTAGCTGGGATTTTTTCCAGCAGTTTAAGAGGTTTAGGCATCCAGTTTTAATTCATTTGTAAGTGACTTTAAAGGAATCTTTGTTGCCTTCAGAATGTCGCTGTGTTTGTTCTGAAGAGAGATTGATTTTGACCCAGTGGTGCCACCATGACTGTTGCCTTCCATCTCTAGGTGTCAGCACTCAAACCTTAGGCTTGCTTTTTGGTCTAGGTGTTTCACAGCTTCAAGTCCCAGTTGTGTCCATTCGCTGCTGGAACACTCTTCCACGTCAGATACGGAATCCTCCTCGCTCCAGCCATGCCTCACGTTTTCTGTAGCACTTTGCCTTTAGGTGTGTTTTCTGTATAAAGGTGGTTTAAGCTGAAGACCAGGGAAGTTTCAAGAAGCCAGATTTTCTGCTCTGGGCCCTCTGTGCTGCTGCTGGTGTCTGTTGCCCAGCTGTGTGGGGTCAGAGAAGAAGGGAGAGATGCTGCAGCACTTCCAGCAAGTGGGCTCAGGGCTCTATGCCCATGCACTTGGAAGTGAAGACATTTCTTGGTCCAAACTCACCCACAGTAAAGTATTCTGCTCAAAGGTCTCCTTGGAGCTAAGAAGCTACTCAAAAACTTGTTCAAGATCTGAATTCCCCTAGACTGCAATGCGTTTCCACAGAAAAAAATGAGTAAAGCAATTTATCCCAGATGGAGTGGTTGCTTCAACAGGCTGTGTAGGAGTCCTGAAACTTAATGCTCAACTTTTGGACTTTACTGGTTGCCCCAAATATCCCATTTAAATCGAATTGTCACTATTGATTCTGGGATGTGTTTCTCTTAGATGTGCTTTAGGAGAGTTTGCCTAACAGCTCATATCCGTTGATTGTGAAGAGCCTGTTGGCCCATCCAGTGGTTAGGCTATGTCTGTGTAGCTAATAGGGGTTTGGGCACCTTACAGCTGGGCTTAGTGAGTGAGAATGTTTGCCATTCGCTCTCTGGGTACCCTAAGTTGAGATTCAGCAAGAGAGACATGGAAAGCTGAACTTGGGGGATGTGAGATGTTTCTTTGAAGTTACTTGTGCTTAAAGTTAGGCTGAGCTGAGTTGGCTTGCTAAGCTGAGGCCCTGAAGAGCCTGTGCTAACATGGGGTAGCTTGGTCCAGAGTGATGCTAGGCATGGTCCAGAGTGATGGTAGTCTCAGAAGGGTCTGAAACCTTTCAGTAAACTATTCCATAGTAATGAGGGAAAGCTTTAACTATTCAGTGGCTTTCTACCAGCTCCACTAGAGAGCCCATGGCAATGCTTGGCCTGTCTGGACCTCTAAGCTCTTTCTTTTTCATCAGCAAGTGAAAAAATAGCTTAAAATGATACCTTAAAAAGGTGGAAAATGAAGCAGATCATATCGTCTCGATTCCTTTATCTCACTTAATTAAGGAGAACTTTGCCAATAGTGATTTGCTATTTCCTAAAACAAGCATACATGAAGAACACTTTTAGTGACTTCAAAAGAATTTTCAGGCTAGATCAGGAAAAGATAAAACCAGAAGTGGAAACTTCTAATGCACTTTATAGCTCATTACTTACAGGAAGTACATTGTTGCATAGGATCCTAATGAATTCTGCAGGATGAGGTTTCCAAAAGGAAAATATAAACGTCACCTTCTCTATCTTAGAGGAGAGGTCTGAGGGCTCTGCAGTTATGACAGATACGCAGTGGGTATGTATGGTCCTATCACCTGGAGAGAGTATCCCTCTGGGAAAAAGCTATTTAGAGTTTTGAGTGTGTACACTGTAGAATTTCTGTGGCAACTTCCTGGTCTAACTGTGAGAAGTGATAAAGGAAATGGTAAAAGTCTATCTTCTTTTCAATTACCCTGTTCCACACCCCAGAAGTTAGAAATGCTCCCCTGTATATAGCTGTATAGTGTTTATAGTGGCAGGAACACATTTGAGTGATTAAGGATGAACACATAAAGTTGGTTCTGATGTTCCCCATCAGCTAATGAGTCCAGCAAAGTGAACACAGCAAAATGGATACTCAGATTTACCAGTGTCTGGAAAATTATTATTTGGCAGAGTCTTAATTAACTCAGCTGAAGAAGTAATGCTAAAATCCTGGTTTTGGATAAAGGCCTAAATCCCAAACTCCTGAATTTACTGTTAGTGAGTTAATGCTCTCAGAAGTGTTGTGATATAGGAATGTTTCACACTTGTAAAGCACACAGAAATCCTAAGGATAGCAGGTATGAGTTTTCTACTGCTTGAAGGGTTCCCTGGTGTAACCAGGCCCCTGGATGGTGCCTCGAGAGCTCAGCTCATGGTCTCAGGTTCAGATGTTCTGTCCCCAGGTTAGCACCACCTGGTTCTGGGTGCACCTCTGTCATGTGCAGTGTGTTGCACACATGCCAGTTATCTTTTTTTCTCCACCATGGGGGATACATCCACCTGCCAGCTCCTGTATTCCACTCAGATGGCAAGGATAACTTTGCTGTATGTATGAGCATACTTTAGGCAGCAAGACATTCCCATCAGGACTGAAGCACATGGGTAGTGAAGCTTGAACATTTTTTCTTCTGTACAGGCAAGGTATTTAGCTATAGGGTTATTTATCATTGTCTTTGTATCTTCAGGGGCACAGATACTTCTAAACCTGTGCTCACTGGAAGGCTGCTCTGAAAATCCAGAGGCCTTTGCCCTTGTGAAAGTTTCTTGCTGTAAAGTGAGATTTGGACTCCTGAGTCACAAAAGATGCTTTTGCAAGTGTTCTATCTGTCTTTCTGCTTCTCTGTAAATCAACCTGCTTGGCCTGAAGTGAATGTTTAAATAATAAACAGCTGAAGGACAGTCTGATTGCTTCTTTTTGAGTGTTTCCCTTGGGGAGAGCACTTGGTGTCACATGGCATCTGCTCTGACCTTAAGGACCTGCTTTCTGGAGGCTTTTTTACCCTGCTGACAAACCTCACATTTTAACTAGCTGTTAAATAAGCCAGAGTCAGTGGTAACTATTCAGGACAGGGATTAGAAGAGTATTCTTGCTGGGATACAAGATGGCTCTGTCCATGTGCTGGCCAGGGATGAAGGGCTGGAAAACTGTGTGGTGGAGGAGACTATTAATGTGATTTTCCACAACTTTCCTTGCAGCTGCATTTTTGAGAGGAGAGAGAGAGAGATGGCTAGGCTTGCAGTAACATGTTGTGCCGTCATAAATGCTACAGCCACCATCTGTTTCCAGCCCACGACTTGAAAGAAAACTGAGCAGTAATCTCATAATTCACAGGAGCCTTTTACACTTGTGAACCCTTCCCAACCTTTGTCTAATAATGAGGGGAGTGCATGGTGCTAAGTTTTGTATTTTTTCCTGCACGTTATTAGTGTTTATTTGTATGTCTCTTTCTGTTTTGTGTTTTGGGTTGGTTTTATTTTTTTTTCATGGACCCATTAAAGAAATTTGACTGGGAGGAAAATCAGACCTGTCCCATGGTCAAAAGCAACATAATAAAGGCAAAAATCTCAATTCTATTTATCTTGCTGACAAAATTCTCAAGGAGGAGGTGCGTTTGACATTCCTCACTGTGTCTGTCTTAGTTACTTGTTGATGAAAAGAAGGACATTTGAAAGGGAAGAGGCAGGTTGCTGAACTGCCCTTTCCCTGCAGAAACAGAGCTGCTAGGATAGCTGGACAGGAGCATTTTTAAATCCACACCATCGGAGAGGATGGTAATGGTAGGTTGGATTTTAATGAAAACAAATTCTTCTGCTAATCTTGGCTTGGGGCTGGCCCTCCACAGGATTAAGGATTCCACCTGCTGTGCCAAAGACATGCTCAGGTTCAAGGCTGCTGGTGGGTGGGAAGAGCACAAACATCTGAGAGTGACTGTGGTGAGCGATCACAGTCTGTCCTGGTGCAGTGCCCTCAGGGCAGCCCAAGAGTTGAGATCATTTAGTTGATGGAAACGCTGCTCCCCTCC
Organism: Acanthisitta chloris; assembly: GCF_000695815.1. Classification (NCBI taxonomy): domain Eukaryota; kingdom Metazoa; phylum Chordata; class Aves; order Passeriformes; family Acanthisittidae; genus Acanthisitta; species Acanthisitta chloris. Next base: position 14,526 of record NW_008677219.1, read on the forward strand.
AGCCTGCAAAGCAAGGCTAACATCATTATGGATTTCTTTCTGGCTGTTCTGCAAACCCAAGGGCTGCTGTTTCTCTGGGCCTCCTCTCGACTTTGGACCCAATTTGCACACCTCCTCCTACCACAGCTGAAGAGGCTGAATGAACTCCTGCTCTCCTCTGGCCTTAGGAACAATGGCTTTCATCATCTCCACAAGACTGCAGAGCAGTTTAAGGATGAAAGGGCTTCTCATTTCATATATCCCACTGCTGCTAGAACTATAAGTTGTGGATGGACTGAATTTATAGCAAACTGCTACTACAAACCAGTGAAATTTGTGTTGTTATGTGTATGGTCAAACTGTCCAAGAAATTGCCTAACAAAGAACTGAGCTGCTGATGGGCAACCCATTCAATCTAGTCTCATTTTATTTAAAAGTAATAAATAACTCTCAATCAAAGGAACTTATTTTGACATGTGCTACCTGTTGGGTGATCCTCAGTATCTCCAGGATGTGTCTGTAAGTAGAAGAAAGCTGCCAGTTGTTGCCAGGTCCAGCAGATATGACATGAAGTTCCACCACAAAAAGGTTTGTGGGCTCACTAGGGTTGGGGACAGGTTGAGAGTCAGCTCCTTTTTTAGCACTTCTTGCTGTTCTGAGAGTGTTTGGTCAGGTAGCAAAGTGTGCACAGAGGCCACATCCAGCCACGCTGACCTCTGCTTGAATCAGTGACAAAGCTTCCTTGACCTGTATACAGCAGTGGTCCTTCTGCCTTGCAGTTTGCTGACAGATGGATTGTTGGTGGATCTCTGGGGTCTAGAAAGCTGGCCTGTGTCTGTTTTGGTGCCTTGTGATGGTAGATGAGCTAAAAAGGAGAATGTAGAAACTCTTCAAGCTGCTGGGGTCTGAATCATGTATTTCTGTATGATTTTCCTACAGAGTTAACGAGCCCGAAAGGTTACCTTATTTTTGTATTTTACCCAGGCTCATTAATTATAGCAGGGAGCTGTTGTATTAAACAGCCTTTCCCTGCTTGCTCCTGTTGTCCTGCTGGATTCAATCTCTGCAGCCTCCCACCCCCTTGTTTATGGCCACATCTGGAGTGTCTCCCTGCACATGTGCTGGTAGAACCTTCTCCCTGCCAGCACACACATCGTGGCTTTTGGTGTCCATGGATTTATAGGCATCTTTCCCAACACTTGTTTTTTTGCATGAGAGGGAAAAAACGGGCAGTGGCAGGGAAGGCCTCTGACATGAAATTCCCAGGAATGGGATTTGCACATTTTATGACCGTTCAGATGGAAATGCAATGGAGCTGAATTATTCCTCCTTAATCCTGCTTTCTCACTTTCCTCCCAGCAGCCTCCTTCCCTCCAGCTTAGGTAATACAGAAGCTTATAAACAAATCCCACTGCATGAAAAATAGCAAAGGGGAGGGGGGGGAAGGAAAAAAAAAAAGGGACCTGGGTTAGGGCTGTGATGGATAGACAGGTGGAAGGCAGGCACCAGAAGGGAGGATGAATGGTAAAAGCCTTTGATGGAAACACTAAAGAGCTATTGAAAATCCAAGGGGTGGGGGGAGGGAGGAGAAAGAATAGCAGGAGGAGGGCAGGCAAGGGAGCCGTGCCCCCGTCCCCCCGCCCTCTTTCTCAGGATGTTGAAAGTATTTGTCCTTCGTTACAGAATGATTGAACTGCCGCCAGACCAGGCCACCCTTCCAGCCATTGCACTGGGAAACTGGCACTTCTGAAAGCCTCTTCAATTTTATAGCTTTCCCTTTTTGTGGGAGTTGTGTTTTGTTTTGTTTTTTTTGTCTTGCGCCGTTTGCAGGGTTGTTTTCAGATTTGCTGCGTATCAAAGAAACTATATTTTGTTGCTCTAACAGAGTCCAGGTAATGAAAAGAAGGCTTCCAAAATAAAGGCCCATTTTTATCAGAATTCTCATCTGTCTGCCTTTTATTGAATCAGAATTTCATGCATTTGGTATTCATGGTGGGAATTTGGTTCACCTCTGGTGCTTTTTGAAGGCGGAATTTCATCCTGTAAATAAAGCATTTACTTACTAATGTCTATGTGCACAAAAGCAATGCCTGTTCCTCACAGAGCAGTGAGGATGCTCCTGCTGTATTAAAATGGGTTTGGCATCAGGTGGATATAGACATCAGTGGGCAAAGCTAATCTTTCCCCTTTTCAGAATGGGCCCTGAAGTTCTGAGATGTCTTTGTCCTGCAGGATCTACTGATGGGAAGAACTTGTGAAGATCTGTGTATGAGACTGTTGTTTCTGCCAGAGGCTGTATTTGTACCATGTATTTATATGTGCATGTATTTATATAAGCCTGATGCTTGGGAAGGACTGAAGCCAAGTGTGCTCTCAAGGCTTAGATTTGGGTGTCTGCAGATGCAGCCTCCACCCAGGGAAGGACCTAGGGCCATGTTGTCTACATGATGCCACTCATGTCAGAGAGGCCAGAGGTTGTGGTGCCCTGTCCAGGTAGTGATCAGGGCTGTCCCCTGGGCAGGTGTCTGCTCTGCATGTCCTCCCATCCCATCAGCTGCATCGCCCTCGCCACAGCCCCAAGGGCACTTCTCTGAGTAGACAGTCAGACAGTCAGCTGTCTGTTGCCTCCAAGATTAGATCCTGGGATTAGGTCTCTGATGAGCTGACCATGCCATATAATTAAAATAGTTCTAGGAGAGCAGAGAGGCGATGTGCCACCCATCCACAGCTGAGTACTGGGGGGCTGTTGCTCACTGATCCACTGCAGCCAAAAGCAAATCTCTTCAAAAACATAATGTACAATAGCAATTTCCACCTAAGCATCTCCTGGTTACATTCATTATTGTTTGCAGTGCCGTGAGAGGCAACACTTCCGAAAGAGGAGAAGGGGTAAGTGGTTTGCTCAAGGTTAGATGGGGAGTCACTGGAGATGGTGCTCCAGTCTCCTGCCTACAAAGGAATTTGCTGCAGTGACCAAAGCAAACAGCCCCTGCTGTCACCATGCCGGACCGTGGCGTGTCATTGGCACTTTGTATCTGAGATGCTGTGTCTGGGTAGGTATCACTGTCCTTGTGAACTAACTTTTAGTTCTGGAGCGTGGGTGAACACTTGTCACCATGCCAGGATGACACAAAGTCTAGAAATTATGATGGCAATTCAGGTCATGGGATAACAGGGGAAAAATGCTGTCTCAGAAGTGTCCCCGTCCGGTGTCACTGCTAGCCATTATTTTAGCTGCAGGACATGGCCGTGGCAAAGATCAGGTTGTAGCTGATATGAATCATGCCTTGAAATAACACTTTCCTTCTTACATTGTGAAAATTATAGCAGTATGGGAAGTGAGGGAAAATGGGATTTCCCTGGAGGTTAAAGATTTTCCTTTAATCAGCTTTCATAATGTTAATTAAATGTTTGGAACAATGGCTCAGCCCTGGGATCCGCCTGCTCTTGCGTAACTATCTCACAATGCCATTTTCACTTTCATGTTTATTTGCCAGCATGAGTCAAAGTGAGAGCTGAGCAAGATCACACCGAGGAGCTACTCAGGGTTTGGGAAAACTCACCTCCTTCTCCTACTTCTCCTAGAAAAGACCCCAACTCTCCCCTCCCCTCAAGAGATCACAGCACTTTGTCTGTCAGCATCATCCCATCTGCAAATGGGGCTAATAAAAACTGACTGGTATTTCCAGGCTGGTACATATAAATATATACCCACCCATATGGAGAAAAGGGTGTGTTTATAGAGATCAGTACATGGATAGATCTATTCCGGGTAGGTAAGATATATTACAGTGCCACTTGTTCCCTGGATTTTTCACTCTTTCTGTAGTTGCTATGTGCCCATGGGAGTCATAGTCTCTGGTCCTTCCAGCAATGGGCTTAATATAACCCAGTCTCATATCACACAGAGAGGGAAGAGAATATTTGGGGAATGGTTCACAGTCAGCGAATGACATTGATTACCCCAGGGACCACACACCATGGGAATGGGAGCTGCACCAGGCACATTTCCTAGGCCTCTTGGTGCCAGACTGGGATGTCTCTCCTGGTGGTCTGAGACGTGTCAGTATGGCTCAGCACTGGTCTAGCAACGTGCTCAGAGCACCCACCAGCCACATATTGTGCAGGGGGTGCACACACCCCCACGACCACAGCTTGGCCACTTTGCTCTTTGAGTCAGCAAAGACTCTCTTCAAAAAGAAGGTCTTAAACCATACAAATGTCATAGGCTATCAGAAAAAAGAAAAAAAACCTATTATATTTTAGGTCAAAGTGTTATCTAGCCCAAGATTTTTAAATATGTGCAAAATGCAGTTTCTGCAGAAGACCCATTAATCAGCAGCTGGAAGAACTGCCTTTTCTGCCTTTTTGAAGCTGCCAAGATGAAAACACAAAGCGGTGAGTGCTGGGGCAGCTCCATTTTCCCATTGTATGGACAGCAGGTCTTGGAGCAGGAGGGTACCTATATCCATGCAGGCTCCTGCTTCCCTAGGAACATGTTAACATCCCTGCAAAAGCTGTTTAAATACACTGAGCCCGTGGCCACGCTGGCTCTCCACGGCAGTTTCCATGTTGACACATGCTTTTGTCTGCTCAGAGGAGGTGCTCTGTAAACATCACTGTTAGCTGGTTTTTATGTTACTGATTTCTGATTCATTGCTTCTAAATTAGTAGCTCAGAGGCACATACCTTTTGTACAGGCAAGGGAAAGGGATTGCCTCTTTTCCCCACCTTTGGAAACTTTGACCTGTTAAGATCACAAACTGGAGGAAATCTCAGAGGCGAAGTCCCAGGTCCTGCCAGCAGTAAAAGCCTGGAGTAAACAGATTAGGTGTGTTTGAAAGACATTTTAAGGAAGCTTGGGCTATCTGACTCCATGTACCACAAGCAAGATTCCTTTCAAGATTGATTTTGAAGGCGTCTTCCTTAATACAGGAATTGGTTGTGCAGTTTATA
>NW_008677220.1:0-6105 GCF_000695815.1 Acanthisitta chloris
ACTCTCCTTAACCTGTTTGTTGTGCTTTGCCATCACTGGGGTGACATAGCTGGTTGTGCTGTGTTGAGGGGAGTTTTGTGAGGCTGGCGAGGCGTGAGGGGAACTGCTGTGGATACCAAGAGCAGAGAGCTGTGGCCGAGCACTGCCTGCAAGGCTGCTGGACCCCAAGCCGCTGCCCTTGCTGCTGCCGCAGGAGCTGTTGAGGGGGGGGGGCTCCCTCCAGGGGCGGTTGATGCTGCTTGAGCCCCCAGCAGCAAGTTTCTGTCCACAGGCACCCCGTCCATCGACAGGACCACACAAGCTGAGGGAGTGCCTTCCACTTATCATCTTCCTGCGCAACCGGCTGAAGTATGCTCTGACAGGAGATGAGGTCAAGAAGATCTGCATGCAGAGGTTCATCAAGATAGATGGCAAAGTCCGCACAGATATCACCTACCCTGCAGGCTTCATGGGTGAGCAGGATTGGGGCAGCACCTCGGGCAGCTCTGCTGCACTGGTGGGGAGTACTTTGTGGGGTGGCATGACAGTGTGGAAAGGATATAAAGCTACTAGAGAGTGACCAAAGGAGGGCAGTGAAAATGTTAAGGCCCCTGAGGGGAAGCCGTATGAGGAGTGGCTGAGGTCACTTGGCCTGTTCAGCTTGGAGAAAAGGAGACTGAGGAGAGACCTCATTGCTGTATAGAACTTCTCACAAGGGAAAGTGGAGGGGCAGACACTGGTGGCTGAGGTGGCCTGTTCAGCTTGGAGAAAAGGAGACTGAGGAGAGACCTCATTGCTGTATAGAACTTCTCACAAGGGAAAGTGGAGGGGCAGACACTGTCCTCTTCTCTCTGGTGAGCAGTGGCAGGACCCGAGGGAATGGCTTGAAGTTGTGTCGGGGAGGTTTTGGTTGGGTATTAGAAAAAGGTTCTTCATTCAGAGGGTGGTTGGGCACTGGGACAGTTCCCCGGGGCAGTGGTTGCAGCATCAAGCCTGACAGAACGAACTTCTCACAAGGGAAAGTGGAGGGGCAGACACTGTCCTCTTCTCTCTGGTGAGCAGTGGCAGGACCCGAGGGAATGGCTTGAAGTTGTGTCGGGGAGGTTTTGGTTGGGTATTAGAAAAAGGTTCTTCATTCAGAGGGTGGTTGGGCACTGGGACAGTTCCCCGGGGCAGTGGTTGCAGCATCAAGCCTGACAGAACTCAGGAAACACTTGGACAATGCTCTCAGGCACATGGTGTGATACTCAGGGATGTCCTGTGCAGGGCCAGGAGTTGGTCTTGATGATCTTTGTGGGTCCCTTCCAACTCTGAATATTCTGTGATTCTGTAATTTGGGGGGAAAGGTGTTTTCCTGGTGGAATTGAAGAAAAAATACATACAAGTAGTTGTTACTTAGTTTGAAGTTGTGCACTGCAATGAATACCAAAGCCAGATAACTGTAGCATGTAACTGCCTGCTTGATCTGGTTAAAGTGCTGCTCAGACTTCTGCCTTCAGCAGTTTTGCTAATTTGCAGCCTGTCACAGTGAAAGATGTGAGCCTGTGGTTAAAGGGAGATCCCAACCTCATCGTGAATGAGCCTGAATCAATGTGAGCTTGGTGCTGAGTTAGTATTGGGTAATGAGCTGATGTTAACAGCTGCTTTCTTTCCCTCTGTGCAATCAGATGTCATCAGCATTGAGAAGACAGGTGAGCATTTCCGCCTGGTTTACGATACCAAGGGCCGGTTTGCTGTTCACCGCATCACAGCTGAGGAGGCCAAGGTGAGAGGCTTTGATTTGGTGTAAGCGTGGGCTCAGTTGGGTTTGACTGGGGCAGTGTTTTCTCTTTGGCATCTCTTGGGTTTAGTTTGGGCATTGTTTTCTCTTTGGCATCTCTTGGGTTTGGTTTGGGCATTGTTTTCACTTTGGCATCTCTTGAGTTTGGTTTCCTCTTTGGTGTTTCCTGAATGAGAGCTGTTTGCTCTCTTCCCTGACAGCTGAGGCTGTGCCACACCTGAGCAGATCAGGGCCTTCAGGGTTGGGGTGAGGTCCCTTGGTGAGGTGAGAGCAGCTCCCAGATGGCTGCAGGTGCATTGTCTGGTGGTGGAGATGATGCTGTTGGCATGGGCTGGGTCACCTGCACAGGGAGCTTTGGGGTGGGGGTGAATGTTGGCTTTGCCAGCTAACAGTGATCAGAAATACAGAACTGCCTGTCCTGTAAAAGCCTTGAACTCCTTCCCAGGTCGACTGTAGAACCATTAACAGGACTGCCTTTCCACCCCAGGTGCTGGGGAGCAACTCCTGCATGTTTTTCCTTAACCCAGGCATGTTGTTGTGCCTGAGCCATGAGTCTGTGCTCTGCTTGGTATGTCCTTCTGCAGGGCAGGCTGTGCAGGCGCACGGCAATGCAGAGGGCAGGGCTGGCTGTGCTGGAGCCAGCTGTGGTCTGGTTCAGGGCCTCTGCACCCCCTTGATGGGCTTTTACCTCCGACTACTACTCTTGACCTGTGAGGGAGTTCAGGGTAACAAGGCAGGAGGGAAGTCAGAGTACCCTGGAGGAGGGGATATAGATCTCGCTTGGGACCTGGAGAAAGGCAGACTCTGCCTCTGCTGTGTGCCCACAGGCTTTGGGGAGAAATGAGGGAACTGTCCTGGTGAGGGCTTTCCTGAGAATTCAGTCAGTGTCTGTGGTGAGGCCGAAGCCCAAGGTGCACAGCTGCTGCTGCAGCACAGGTGTTTTCTGGTGGGGCTGTAGCAGAGCTGCATGGCAGCTGTATGAGGGGCATTGCTGGGGCAGGGAGCTGGGCAAGACGCTACCTGGGCTCATGTCACGAGCCTCAGAGTGTCTGGGTGTTCTGCTGTGGCTGGTGGCTCTCTGGGGACAAGAGTCTCCATAGTCCATGGCACTGCCCCACCTTGCATGGTGTTGGGTTTTGTTTGCAGTACAAGCTGTGCAAGGTGAGGAAGATCTTTGTGGGCACCAAAGGAATCCCTCACCTGGTCACCCATGATGCCCGCACCATCCGCTATCCAGACCCCCTCATCAAGGTGAACGATACTGTCCAGATTGACCTGGAGACAGGCAAGATCACAGACTTCATCAAGTTTGACACAGGTAGGTCTTGCATCCTATGTAAGGTACTGTACCCTTCCCCACTACAGAGAACAGTGTGGAAGTTTAAATACAGATGCCAGACTTTTTTCTCTAAAGTACAGAGGCAGTGGTGTCAGCCTTGGGAAAGGGGTTGTTTCCCAGGAATATCTCACCTCCTATATCCTGGCCCTGGGAGGCATTTGGTATAAGGACTTGGAGTGGTTCTGAGGCATCAGGTAGAAGCAGCGAGCTGCTGGGGGAGGTGCTTGAGCCTGGCTCTTGCAGGGCTGTGAGCAAGAGGCTCTGGGCAGCCCTGGGAAGATTCCTGGCTCTTTGTGGTCGGAGATGGTTTCAGTGTCAGCAGTGCTCACACACTGTGCCAGCACAGGCAGGATGGAAATGCCTCTTTGGTGCTCCCACAACTGAGAATGTGTTGGGGAATGTTTGGTATGGGCGAAGAGCCTAAGTGGGAGGACTTTACCACAGCACCTGGTGCCAGCTCTTGTCACACCTGTATTTCCTCACCCAGGTAATCTGTGTATGGTGACTGGTGGTGCCAACTTGGGCCGTATTGGGGTGATCACCAACCGGGAGAGACACCCTGGGTCGTTTGACGTGGTTCATGTGAAGGATGCCAACGGCAACAGCTTTGCCACCAGGCTCTCCAACATCTTCGTCATTGGCAAGGTAAGCCTGCGTGAACACCAGACGGAGGGTGCTCAAGGGGCTGCTGGCTGAGGCAAAGAGCCTTGCTGTCTCCTTAGGCAGCTGCTTTCCCACTCCAGTGCTGGCATCCGATCTGGCTTGGCTCCCTGTGTCTTGGCCTGCTCTGGGAAAGGGGAGCATCTGCAAATTTAGGCACGAGGCTGTTTTGAAGAAGCAGACCTGTGGGGGCTTTTTAAGCCTTCTGAGAAATGGGAGCTGAGCAGTGCTCAGACCTTGGTGTGAGCTGGACAGCTGCTGAGACTGAGAGTGTCTCCCCAATTCCTCTGCTGTCTCACCATCCCCAAATTGCTCTTTGTCCAGATTGGAGATAGAGCATTTCATTTTTGGCTGAACTGCATCCTTCACAGATGACTGAAAGAGGCAGCTGTAGTCCTGTGCACCTTCCTAAGAGCCCTCAGTGCCAGGGCCATGTGTGCCTGGCCCAGCATGGGCAGGAGTGGGTTTCTGCTGCTTTTCCCCCTGAGAGGGAGAGTTCTCTTGCTGTCTGGGTTTCCTGGTGTGAGGTGGCTTCTTCTCCCTTGCTGCAGGGCAACAAGCCATGGATCTCCCTGCCCCGTGGAAAGGGTATCCGCCTGACCATTGCTGAAGAGAGAGACAAGAGACTGGCGGCCAAGCAGAGCAGCGGGTAAACTCCAGCTGGGCCGGCTCTCGTCCTGTCAGTGTGTTAATTAAACAGTTTACCGTATGGCTGTGTGACTGGCTGGGGAGTGTCCTGGGGCTGAGGGAGCTGTGCTGACAGTGCCAGGCCCCACTCTGCTCTCCAAGAGGTCCTGCTGCTCCAGGGAGACTCCCAGCAATCAGCCAACTTCCAGAGCAGCAGGGAGGAGTGGGAGAGCCTTCAGACTGCCGTGTCCCCAGGAATGTGTTGGCACAAGTGCCCTTGGATGTCGCGGGGCAGGACATCCTGCTGGAGGAGCAGGGGACTGAGGACCGGGAGCCAGCTGGGCTCTTATGTATCCAGTGGTGCCAGACCAGCTCGAGGCCCTTGGGATGGCCCCTGCCCCTGGGGCTGAGCAGAAAGTGGAGAGTTGGCTGGTTGGGTGACTCCAAGGGTGCTGGTGCTCACTGTCCCAAGCCTGGCTGGTGGCTGCATGCTCGGGAGGTCAGTGCCTTTGGTGGAGGTGGAGGGTGCAATGGATCATGCTGACAGCTGGGATAAGGGAGGCCCCTGTGCTGAGGGGTGGTCCAGTGGTGGTGCTGGAGACCAGACAGCTCTTGGGAAGGACTGGGTGAGAGGGAAATGGGCTGCTGGGGACCCTGGACACCAGCCTGGGTGTGGGCTGATGTCCTGCAGGAGCTGAGGGGCAGGCATGGCTCTGGAGGCCAAGGTGGGCCATGTGCCTGGGCAGCAAGGGCAGTCCTGCATCTGGGCTGTGCTAGCAAGGACACGGGAGGCACTGTGGGGAAGGGGACACTGTGCCTGGGCACTGTGTACCAGCTGGGGCTGCCAAGTCCAGTTGGACACAAGGCATTGTGGAGCAATGCTAGTGGAGGCCCCAGCTGGTCAGCTGGAGCAGCAGAGGCACAGAAGAGGCTGAGGGCGTGGCCTCTGCTCTGCTGAAGAAGAGGAGCACGGGGGCTCTCCCACTCTGGCTGCTGGCATCAGCCTTGCTGACACGTCTGTCTTCCAAGATGGACCAAACACAGATAAGCACAATTGGAAAACAAGCATTTTTAATTGGTGTCATTAAGTTACCATGGCGAAATGTAGTTGAGCCTTATGAAGTATCTGCAGAGCCGAGTGTATTCCAACAACGTGATACTCTCAGGAAAGCCAAATGCTGTCCATGCCCCCGTCCCTCGAGACTCTCTGTGCCACTCCCTCTGGACACTGCTCATCTCTGAGCAGCAGCATCTCGAGGTACTCGCATGGCACTGGCAGCAGAGGCACTGCTGCTCAGACTCATGGATTGGTCACAAGCAGCCAGAAAGCAAAAAAACCCACATTTTCATGCACAAAACCAAAAATCACTGAAATTTTAGGTTGTGGAAAAGCTCCAGAAAACCGCCAAATTGAATATTTTGGAAAGCCAAAAAAACCCCACAGTTTTTAGTTTGAAAAACCCAAACCAAACAAGCAACAAAAACATCAATTTGGGGTGAAATGCTTGCAGTTTGGGGGCAGGCAGTGCTGCGAGTTATCCAGCGTGGCTCAGTTAGCTGGAGCGGATCGCCTGCTGTGGGTTAGTTATCACAGGTGAATTTTCTGCGTTGGGTTATCCCGTGTGTCTGTTTCCTGTGCATATCCTCTGCTTCGCCCGGGACCTTTCCCCGTGTAGCGTCTCTGTCTCGCCTGCTCTGCGTGTTTCTGCCCCGCAAGGCT
>NW_008677221.1:0-10358 GCF_000695815.1 Acanthisitta chloris
GCATTTCTCCCGTCGATCTTCCACAAAAAGGCTTTGTGGGGAGCAGGGTGTTGGTTACAGCCTGCAAACACCTACGGGGAGTTTACATAGAGAATGGTGGCATGCTCTTCACACTGGTACATGGCCAAAAGGCAAGAGACAACAGACAGGGAATTTCAGACTGGATATAAAGATAACAATTTTCACTTCTAGGACAGTCAAGCAACAGATTGGATTTCCCAGAGAGGTTGTGCAGTCTCCATTCTTGGAGGTTTTCAAGACCAGACATCAACCTAGTCTATGTTATAGCCAGCTGTCTTTTGAGCACAAGTTTTAACTTGAGACCTTCTGATCTCCCTTCCAACTTAAATTATTCTGTGTTTATCATATGCCAGTATAATGTGCAGATTGGTTGGGCTAAACTGCATTTCTATTCAACACTGTGATAATAGATGTCATTGTACTTTCTGCTGCCAAAAGGAAAGTGCATTCAACTCTGATGTAATTATTGGCAGTAAGCAATTTGCACTTGATGGTGTAAAGCAGGATGGATCCAACCCAAGCTGTGTGCTGCCTAACTTTTGTAGTTGCAATTCATTGCAACATTCTGCAAAAATTGTCATTTAAAATGCACAAAGCTGATTCAGTGGAAGAGTAGGCATATAGATTGGATTGAATACAAATGAATTCTCTGCTGTCTTTGTTACTCAAAGCAAAAATCCCATTTTTTTGAAGCAGATGGCCAATAGTGAAGAGAAAATTCCCTCTTCGCCCTCCCCCTCACATTCAATTGCCTATTTACCCTGTTATTAGAATACAAATATTTCTGAGGAGAATAACCCTGGCAGTATAAAAGTGTAGTCTAATTTCATTAAACCTTAAATAGATATAATATTACTTGAGGAGAGACTGGGAGTAAGCAAACAAATGCATTAATCTGCTGCGTCAACAGTCTTCATTTCCTAAACCTTTGCCAAGTCATCATTCTGCTAGGAGATTCTGATGTGCTAGGACTTAACAGCTACTGCTCATATCAAAAATACACTTTAGTACTTTGGAGATACTTCTTAATCTTTCACTGCACTAACTTCTAACACAGAATGAAGGGACATATCAATTCCTGCACATTTTGTGCTGCTTGCTTTAAGCAAGCAGAAATCCCTTCAACAATTTTCAGTAATTCAGAAAGGAAAGCCAGCGAAAGCATTCAGAGATGTTCTGTGCTAAAAGTTATCTGTAACAATACACTAAAAGTAGAGCAAAGTAGAGAAACATCCAATATTCTGACAACTTTTCAAGTCTGAAAGGCAGCTTTTTTTGTTAAAAAAAAATTCCAAACAAAATGGTACTATATAAGTCGTAGTTTTGTTTCCCTCCCTTTTGTCCCTTTTCCCCCTCTCACATTTTTTCCTCCCTTTTATTTCTTCCTTTCAGTTTAAGTGCCTAGGTATTCCATGGTTAAAAATTTGTCTGATATAAGAAGATTTTTTAAAACAGGGTGCTGCAACAAGAGTAAGTAGCTCTTATTTAGAAGACTGTTGTAAAATGTACTGATTTATTAGAACGAGTAAGAAAATTATTAGATCTGGTGTCTATTTTGAGGGCATTATGAAAACAGTTTCTGAACTTGAGGTTCAGAAAAAGTAACATTTGCACTGTCTGTTTTAAGACTTTAAAAATTACTTGGTGACAAAAACCATTTTTTTTTCCGGTTCTTCAGTCACACTGGACAGAGCATGTCCCCTCTGTATGCTTAGTAGAAATGGTATATGCCCACTGGTGGATCTTAATTATTGGGATTTATAGTAAAATATTAATGAAATTGGGATATGGCTGACCTATAAAGAAAGTATAAAACCTGAAGAAATATTTATTGTTGGTTACATTGCATGTCTCTGAAGAGTGGATTGTTCACTGAAGTGAACCAGAATTTTTATGCCATAAAGCCAGGTTTTATCTGACACTTAAAGGTCACTGGAGGATGTTACAACAAGCTTCCAAGATGTTCTCGAAAGTATATTCCTCACTCATAAGACCTCAAAATTACAGGTAAAAGTGCAGAGAGTACTGATTAAAGTAATTCTGATGAAACACATACTTGTGAAGAAGTGGAGAGGTTTCATGAAGAAATTTAAAAAGATATTTTTTTGAAAATGCAGGTTTCTTTTTTATACATTTGCCTTCAGAAGGATTAATACAGGTAGTATATCTCCACAAATGTAACATTTTTTTCATGAAGCCCTGAAACTCTTGGTTATGCAGAAACTAGTCCCAACCTTGTGACGAGATTTGGAAGTATGCATGAAACTCAGTTTGGAAATGCTATCAAAACAGTTTGTATTTCTCCTGTTTGTCTTGCTAGATGAGAGTAAACTGGTGCAAACTAGTCCATTATTTGATTCCTCTGTGACTTTTGTTACAATTCTACCTTTTTAATTTTGTTTTTGTACTCAGTACACGACACTTTTTGCAAGGGAACAACTCAAGGTCTTAACAAGAAAACGTTGTGTGTGTGTGTGTGTGTGTGTTGTTACTAAAAAATCTCAGATGAAATATTATCATTTTCCTGGAAGACTAGAGATTCTGATCAAAGTGTGCAGCTTTCACAGTTTAATATGCATGGTGTCAGAATGTATGTAGTATGTAGTTACCAACCTGAAAGTTATAAGCAAAGATATAGGCTTATATACATGTCCTACATGGTGAAGAGAGCAACAAAGCTTAATTTGACTGCATTTTTTCCAACTTGGTACTATTTCTGACTGTGTTATCTTAAGTGCATTGAGGTTATTGGAAGTAATCTCTGGATAATTTTTGTAGAAAGGAGCTACAGACTTTTCGTCTCAGTTTGAAAAGCACCTTCTTAATCTAGGAACTACCATATAAATGCAATAATAATAATGACCAAAGTAATTGTCATTTGAATCAGAAGTCAAGTTTGAAAGTGATAGGTCGTCTATTTGTATGCATTAATTCTTTCTAGTTAAGTACAAAACCAAGGGAATCAGAGTGCAGATGGATAATGGGGCACATATACTGTGTGCACAGTTTTCACTTATTCAAACTATTTCTCTTGTGTTGTTACAGAAAACACAGGTGCTTTGTTTCTTATGCCATTTTTTCACAAAGGTATAGTGTGCTTTTACAGAGTTGTAAAGCACCCCTGCAGTGGTTTAAAAACTATTTCCCTGTACCTTGTTATCCTTCTGGCCTTATACAACGTCATGTTAAGATGCTTGAAGCAAGGACACTCATCAATTACTTTGCTGTTGAAAACTGGTGCACATTGAGGGACACCAGTCCTGAAAGCAACATGATGAACATTTGCTTCAAAAAAACAAGCAGTAAACCATAAAATCAATAACCTTATTCTCTTCTGTTTTTTAACCTCTGATAAAGGAAAACCATAGCTGAATTAGTGTTTTGTTTATATTGCTAATCTTTTCAGGAAACATATTGCTGAAAATTTAAAAAAAAAAAAATATGTAAAAGATTGTATGGTTATGTGTTCAAGAGTCTCATATTCACTCTGGGATTTATGCTAGCCTTACTAAGAAGGCTTGCTGTATGTTTCTGCTAGAATATTTATATTATTTTCCATGTAGAATATCTTTAAAGACAAAGAAGGATAGTATAAACCTTTCTTGTTTTTCTGTGTAATTTAAACACAGAGATGTTGATTTGTCACTGCCTTGTGTATTGTGTCATCTGTACTGGGCACAATTGTTACCAAATATGAATGGCTATGTCTAAAGTCCAGGCTACAGAGTTATAAATTATACTGTGGGCCTCTAGAGAATCAAACCCAGCATTTAAAGTGTCCAGCAGTACTGATTTCCCTTGGCTTTATCACTGTGTATAGAGAGAAATCATTCTGCCAGATCCAGTTGGAGAAGTTTCTTAATAAATAGATGGCTCTAACTAGAGCTGGTTAAATTATTCATTGACAGCAATTTATATGTGAGAGTTGTAGCCCTTTATTTGGTTCACAAATTACCCAGCACTTATTTGTAGTTATTTTTTGTTATTATAATCAACTCATAAATAGGTCATGATTTTGATTAGTTTGTTGCTGTTATTTGCTCATATAGTTTGTTCGTATTTTAGATATCATGTTCATGAATTGCCTGCTGCAAGTAGATGGTATTCTGTTTTCTCATGGGACAAATTCCAGTAGGAGAAGCCCTTTTTTTCTGTTCACAAATTATCATTATGTCTTTATAATTGCCCAGCTCTGTCAGATAAAGACTATAAATAAATGTTCAAAGAACATACGGTGTGTGCACTTCTGTGCTGCTACTGGAAATCAAAATTGCTGCAAGAAGCAGCTACTGGCTGAAGAACAGCTGGCTCTGCTTGTAGGGGAGTGAGATTAATGCATGGACCAGGGAAGGAAAAAGATTGTGAAGAGCTGGAGACAAAGTCTCAACCTCCATTAAAAAGAGACCAGCTCCCCTTTATCACAGTGATGCTGAGCTTTCAAATCCTGTTTGACTACTTTATCAACTTAGAATGGCCAAATAGCCTTTCCTTCTTCATTTCTTTTTTTTTTTTTAAATATCACCTATTTTTCTTGGAAAATAGACTTGATAACCCCTGTGTTCATTTGTTATTAGATAATTCTAATGCACAAGATGTGAAGCTGTGAGCAAAAGAGGTATCTTACGTGGTGCTCACTGTTGTCCTCCTGCCTTCAGAGCTGAGATCTTTTAGCAATTCTGCCTTGTTTTCTCCCCATGCTGTGCAGTGCCAGCCAATAGGCTCGGTCCTAATTTTGAAAACACTACTGGGATTAGATTTACATTGGGGTGAAGTTTGATCTTTCAACCAACTGTGTACCGTTGCACAAGTATACAGCTAGTTTTCAGGATTCTTCTTGAGAGAGATGTGGGGAGGAAGCCTTCCCTTTGAAGGGACTTGACTCTGTCAGAACATTTCAGAAAGGAATAAGTAACTTGGCATGTTAGTGAGCATTGTGAACTTCTTTAGAATATTCTTCAAGGCCTTTTACTTTTAAAAAGCCTTTCTTTTAAGGTGGATGTGCATTAGGATGACTCAATATACCCTTGCCAACCAAAGAAGAAAGTAGAATTGTTAAATCACAGGGAGAAATAAAAATTCAATCCTTACGTGAAACTCAATTTTAAAAAGAGAAAATTGGATCACAGGTATGATTCTATGATACATACAATATTTAATGTGAGCTGTCAGTAAAGCAGTCCATAAGTGGGATATTCTACTGGAGTCCTGGTTTTGTTAATGTTTGTGAACTTCTTCATTCTGCATCCTTTTTCCTGATAAACCTCAATAAATCCAAATGTTTATAACAAAGCATATACAAGCAGTGCTGCTAGTAATCACTGGGATTTTTTCCCCTTGTACGTACTCAGTTCTGGTCATAGGACATGGCAAATCTTAAAAAGCTGAAGAATTTACCAATAAAGATATGCTCTATCTACTTTGTTTTGTGTTGTGTCATCAAAATGTGATGATACTTTATTCCAGATACTGTGGTCTTTGTGTTGAAGACTCCTGTAACCTGCAGGCAGAATCACAATAAGGTAGATTAGGTTCTATATGCATTTTGCATAGTCACTGGGTAAGAGTCATAATATTTGGAGCAGTGAGTCACTTGTCTACAGATTCATTCTTCTAGTCTTTTAGTTGTTTTTATTTCTTATGCCATGAATCTTGGAAATTTGGTTCTATAACTGCACACCTTTAAGAGGAATAGACAAGACCCCAACCATAATAGTGGTTAGATCACTTGCCTAGGAAATATGAACTGATTTTTAACTAACAAGCCCTGTGAGATTTTCTGGTTATTGCCATATGTCCTGGTTCCTAGACTGTTATATAAAGAATATCATGTACTTAGGATTGTATATGTTATATACTATGGCTACTATGATCTAGTAGTGAGATGAACATCATCTGGTGAGAGGTTTTGAGATTCATTTCTCTAACCCCAACTTTGTTTCCATTTCTTGTCCATTTGCATTCTTATTTACTTTGATTAGGAAAAAAAGATCAGTATCATTCTTTCCTTCTGTATTTCTGGACAAAAGCTGCGTTTTATGCTGAAATTGCTGCTGAAGTTCCATGCCCATCATACTGGAACTGTACTGGATATATGTACTAGCTTTGTCTCATCTGGTGACTGAGGCATAGGGCATGTACTATGCAAACTGCAAATGAGTTTGAGCAGAGGATAGTCCCTGAAACATTCTTGTCAGCCAAGTTTGTGATGCTTTTGGATCCATGCAGTAGTCAGTTGTCTTTCTGACACTTCCAGTGAAAATAACCACATATGACTCGGTTAAGAAATCAGTCAAGCTTTGTTGAAGGTTGTTACCTGAGAAGTAGTTTCCATCACTCGTGCATGTAAGTGCTTTGTTGATCTGGGCATCGAAAAATTTATTCAGTGGGCAAACACTATCAAATTCATAGCATGAGTTCGGTAGTGCAACGTATTTATTGTTTTGGTGGTATGAAGGAAGGCAATAAGAAATAATAGGAGCAGTAAGCACTCCCTATCCAGTCAGATTCAATCAGAGTTAATACATCTCAACTTTGGGGGACTGGCAGGGATCCAGGGCCTGTATTCAATAGTAATTTTATCCTTCATGTACAGTGTGGCATTCTTCACTGCTACCTCTGTGTCAGATTGCAAGCCTTAAATCATATGAATCATTTCATCTTGCGATTAATATCTATGTTTATTACCTACTCTACTACTTTAGTTAGAAATTACACATTTTTTCAGAGGTGCTCATCTCCAGTATCTGAGAAGTCCAGTCCTATATACTGATTAAACATTTTAGAAGACCTCTCAAAGATCAGAATATTTTCTCTTCCTGAGAATAAGTCTTTGGGAACTTAATGTATGCTTTTTTGTTTGTTTCATTGTGAATTGTAGCAATCTGTCCCCAGTAACAACTTCATAGTTTTATTTCTTTTGCTCTTCAGAATCCAGGATATTGAAATTGTGCACCTCTTGACAAGTGTAACATTTCCCATTCAGAACCATAAGAATTCTTGTGTCTTCTTTACCTCAAGGCTTGAAGTTTTGTGTGTGTACATGTCATTTTTAGTACAGTAAAAGCTGGATGTTGCCAACGAAAGTGGCTGTAATTACAATATGATGCCAAATGGGCATTCTCTGGAATAGGTGTTATTCACATGTAGTCCCTGCTATTGTATTTGTTTACTTATCATCTCACTGTACTTAGGGAGTAAAATTTTTTCATACTTGGGAATAAGAGGATGTTGCCAGTCACACTCTTTTCAATTGCCTGTATCTGAACTGAAGCTTAATTTGTCCTAATTTATGTCTGGAAGTACCAACTAGATAACTCACTGCCTAGTGAGTACAAACTTAAGTACAGCCTTAAGGAGTCCTTACATAATTCTTTCTTACAATAATATGTTGATTTAAAAGGAAGATCCATATCCAACAGGCCAAAATATTTGAGACTTCTGAAGACATCTTTTGGGAATGTTGGTAAAGATAGTCTCATAGCTCATTTTCACAGGTTCACAAGCATATTGGCAGAATCTGTTTGATTCAAGTCCAGTAACTATGATCATCATCTGAGTTAACAAACATGCAATTTGTTCTGTCTGTAGTTTTGGTGCCCCAGCGTGGTCTTAATGTTCTATTTAATATTGAATCTGGCATTGTCAAAGTTAATTCCTTTTCTAAACTGGAAGAATGTGTCTTTTTATATGCCAAGTTACTTTAGTCTGATATAAGACAAAAAAAATGTTTTACCGGCCTTCTTTGAGGATACTGATTTCATGTGTCATGATCCTTGTAAATATTTTTTATTACTGAGTAAGTTTGTAGACAGAACTTGGGTAATTTAAATAAGAATTCAAAATGGGATTATTGTTTGGTAAAATCAAGGAATTTTTGCTTAATGTTGTTACAAATCATGCCTTGGTCCTTATAGCCCACTTGAAATTTCCTGACAACTCTCCAAGGAAGAAAGAGAGAGAGTGTGAAGTACTAGAGCCAAACTTGAAATTCTTGTCCGTCACATCTTTGCCAAGTCCTGAGAAACAATTTGCTTAGCCCCAACTCCTTAAAGCCTCATTTTAAGATTTTGTGCAGTAATTTTAACCATGTCCTAACTGAAGTGTTACTATTCACATTTTGATATAACTTTCTGAAGAGGATATAAATTATTATGCTTGTCATGGGGACATGATCAAGTAACTATACATTGAGAAAATCTGATACATTTCTATGGTATTATTCTCTGCAATACACACACCAACACAAGAGAGTAAAGTCAGTCTGTTGATGAAGTCATCTGGATGGCAGCAATATTCATGTGTGGTATGTAGAGTTGAGATTTAATTCCTCATATTCTAGAGTCTAAAGTCATCTCTTGCACCTTCTTTTGAATGGTTGATCCAGGAGAGAAGGGGCTGCTGTGGATGGGGAGGAAGCCTCCCAGATCCACTCACTGACACTGTTTTCATTTGTATGCAGAGTGCACAGTTCATCTGGCCTGCAGATGCAGGAGCACAGCAAGTAGGTAGAGAATTCAGCTAGAGAGATGATGTCTTGCTCCCTGCTGCAAGGACTATTAAAATACTTTTCCAATGCCTTTTTAATTAAGCAGTAAGTTCCCTGAAATTCCCTAAGGACATGGAAAACACCTATTGCTTGCAGAGCATAAAATCAGATTCATGAATTTTCTTGGCTGCAGTTGAGACTTTTTTGTCTTTAGTTCAACTGTCTCCTATGCATTGAGGGAGAATAAAGTAACTGCCTGTCGCTGGTTTAGAATTTGTCATAGAATCAAGCCAGTGTGCAAGAAAACAGCATAGCAAATTAAGTTTTAAGTCTTCAGTAGGGAAATGTACCTCTTAAAGTATCTATGTTTTTGCAAAAAGTGAAGTTTCAAGTTTTAATTTTTTATCACTTTAGATGGTATTACCGTTTTGAATACCAGTTTCACACATGAAGTCTGGAGAGAAAAAGCTGGCAATTGAACAAGTCTCCAAATTGTTTCATAAGAACAGTTTCTTCATTAAAACTTTTACCATTGAGAACTAATTAAATGAGATTGCAAATAAAAGATAGTTAAAATATATGCCTTCATAAAGTCTTAAAATAGCTAATGCTTTATCTCAATAAATAAAAGTAATGTACCACAGAATGAATTGTTAATAAGTGGTTTCGTATCAACTGCAGCCTGTTAAGGAGCTGTAGCTGCTATTGCGTTTTCTTATTGATGTCCTAAGGATACATGTTACCTCTGACTGAGTCCCTGAGTGTTCAAGGCCAGGCTGGATGAGGCCTTGTTCAATCTGGTCTAGCGAGGAGGTGTCCCTGCCCATGGCAGGGGGAGTTTGAGACTAGATGATCTCTTAGGTCCATTCCAACTCTTAAATTCTGTGATGATGATTCTATGATGATTATTCCATGTATAGATTCTCCTCCTCCAACTCAGACAAATTGTTATGAACTTGTATCTTAAATCTTGCAGTCACTTCCTTGGCAAGCTGTAAATTTTCTTTATTATTGGACACAGAAGCAGTAAATAAAGGTGTGGCAATGAGCATGATTCATTAATAATACGTTAATTTTGAGTTTGTTGAAATTACTTTGGGTTTTTTTGACAGGCAGGAAGAAACATCTGGTTTGGATCTAGCAAGTGTAAAAATTTGCCACTAGTTTATGTAAGTGTCAGTCTAACAAGCTGAGAAAGTTTCAGTTTCTTTGAGAGAGAAACAGACCTAATTGCTATGATGGCTGAGACATGTAATTCAGCATGTACATTGTTATTTAATATAGGTTTTTGCCTGACCTTCTAGAAAAGACCAAGGGGAAAGCAGAGAAAAGATATTTCTGTTTCCGGAGTTAGTAGCTTCAACTTTGTAGAAATAGTCTTTCAAAAAAAGGCATGCTGCTTTGGTTTGGCTGCTAGTTGCTTTGCATTTTAGACTAAAATAAATCTGAATTTCCCTTTAGAACTTAAATTCTCTATTTGCAAGATTTTTGAATGAGTCTGACTGGAGCTGGATTTCAATTCCTATTCAAGGCATGAAATGGCCACTGTGGGGTGGTACAGAAATTACCCTATTTTCTAAACTGTAATACCTTTTTGAGTCCTAGGAAACCTTAATAGTGGAAACGTTAATTGTATCTAATTTTTAATCTGTTGTACTTTATGGAGCAGTAGATGTTTTCCGTATTACAGCAAGTATTTAACTCTTTGCTTGGTAGTTACTGGAAAAGGCTTTGCTAATTCAACTGCAAATTGAATATGCTTGATGGTTTTGAGATAACACATGAATTAAATCCACAGGGGCTAGAGGGTTCTAAAGAATATTATAATGCACATTATATATGTTATATATAT
>NW_008677222.1:0-9175 GCF_000695815.1 Acanthisitta chloris
AAATTCTAAAATTCAAAGTAATATGATAAGGAGTCTTACATGGGTTAACCTCTGTTACATCTTAGGAAACAGTAGGACTTCTCTCTACTTTGTCATTGCCTTAATTCCAACTAAAAGTTTTAGCTGACACCTTTTGCATTGTATTGACTTGAAACTGATGACCTCTAGTGTTAAACACAGGAATGATGCATAAAGGAAAAGTCCTCAAATATTTCAATATATTCTAACAGAGTACAAATAAACATTGTGAGAGTTACACAGAGGAAGTAGTAGACTGAAAAGTAAAGCTGATACCAGGATATATTGAAACACTGTATTTAAGAAACTCCTTTAATGGTCCACAGAGTGCTGAAGACCTGAATCTTTGCTAAGAACTTAGTGGTGTTTTGTCTGTCACTTGAATGGCTCATTAATATCTAACTCCTGGGCTTTTTAGTAGTGGTGGAAAGAGGTCACTGTCTCATTGCATGTTGTTGTTCATGTTTTCACAGCCTAAAAATCAAGACATCAGTGCTGGAGACTATGGCAGAGTTATTCCTGCAAGTGCTACAATATTTGGGATGGCAGTGGAATGCAAAGAGATACGTAGACATCACAGGTATGTTTAACCTCCAGCATGGTTTGAACCCATATTTGCTATTTGGGAAGAAAGACAAGTTGTTTTTATGGAGGATTTTTCATTTACTGTTCTCTTTATTCTTTGAATGGTTGATTGTCTGTTTAACTAAACAGATTTCTGCTCTCACCTTCTCCACCCGTTTTCCAGGTTCTCTTTCTTTCCCTTCACCTCTCTTTGAGGTTCAGATTTTCTACATCACTTAATCAGAAACTCTTGCTTATTAGTTATGCTGAAACACATGCCTCTAACACATACTAAAGAAATTTAATTCCATAATAGTAAAATTACTTCTCAATTTCTGCACTGGAGACTCTTAAATTAACACTTGGCCTTTATCTTTTTTTTTTTTTTCTTTTTTTTTTTTTGCTGTTTATTGTGGAATACTTACTACTTTGTGCTTTTGTGTGTCACATGTGCTTTTATTGCTAAGGAATCTGCTCCAAAGATAGAGTTGGATTCATTTTCATATGCAGAATGGTTGAAATATATTTGCCTAAAAATTCAGGTTAAACTAAATTGCAACTTACTCCATTCTGCAGTTGGGAGCTCCAAGGAGATGACCATATATGATGAGAATATTGTCAGACAGCCTGTCTAGTCATGCCTAGTTGCAGGGAGAAGAGGTGCCTGAGAAAGTGATTCAGAACTAAAAATAGTTCTAGAAATAGACATTTAACTAGCTGTTATTTGGACTGCTAGATCTCATTAGGAGAGTGTAGATTTGCCTGATAAATGGGGAGCACTAAGTCCTTCACAGCAAAATGTACTTTTCAGTCATCTAAAGTGTAGCTTGTGCAAGAGTTACATAACTTCCTGACTTGTACTTAGAAAATTAGAAGATATCTCAAATCCTCAAACCTAAGAGATGGGCAGTGTAAGTAATTCTTTTAAAGCAGTTTAGTACTTATCTTTGGAGCTTTTTGCATAAGGTCATTTCTAGAAACCCACTCGATTTCCTTTTTACAAGAGAGGGGATTTGTATTCTGAGTTGTAGAAACATTTTCCACCAAGAAATCGACGCTGAGACTTCCCTTGCAGCTCTGTAGCTGTGAAAAGCTCTGTATTCTGCATGGATTGTGTTTGATAAACACATAAAAGTACTGTAAAATAGAAGTGTTGCCTCAAAGAGACTCCCAAAATGCATTTTCCTGATGCACATCTTTGTTCACCTTCGTTATCTGTCTAATGCAGCAGCAGAAAAGCTTTGTTTGTTCTTGTTATCACAGGATTTATTTTCTTTTTAGCTCTCTGTCAAGGCTCAGTGAGTTGTACCTATTGAGGCAAAAGTCTGTGGCCTTTGACAAAGGTCATATTGGGCTTTTCCTCAGTTTCTGGTGACAGCATTTAGTTCTGATTCTTGGAAGTGATGTGCATTTTCTGTGCTTTAGAGCTGCTTTGAACATAACAAAATTGTTCAAGTATCTTTTAGCATTTCTGTGCTGACACTCTGTATATTTTAAAATACTTAACTAGCCTAGGAAGAGTTCCCTTTCTGTTTTTGGTCAAATTACTTGATGTTTGATTTCTTCTGTTTTTCCCTTTATTCCCAGAGTGGGAATGCAAGAAGTTGCTGGTGTGAACTTGTCAAACTCAGTGCAGTTCTTTAGTCCAACATATGCTCCTGCTGGTTCAGAGGAAACAGTTGAGCCTTACACCACTGAGAAGCTCAGTCGTGTTCCTGGAGGTTACACCCCCCTGACAGAACCTTGTCAAGTAATGACAGTAGATTTCAACAATCTGCAGGTAATGGTTTGGTTTTTTTCTTTACATTCTTTATAAGTAGTTGTTTTATGAATAGCACAAGTTGCATATCTTGTTTGCTTTTGTGTTCAACTGCAGAACAGTTCACAAGTGCAAAGTTGGCAGGTCTGCACTGAAATCCTCTGCTGGTTTTGATGCTTGTCTGGTTGTGTGGTGATGTGGTTCATCAGATGACAGGCTGTGGGGTTTTGAAGCTGGAGTGCTTTTTGTTTGGGCATAGTTTAGGGAATTTGATAAGCTCTACCTCACTGTAAGATGAAACAGCTACAAACCCCAGTACAGGGATGGGGAGGGAGAATACAATAGACCCATCTTGAATGATTTATGCAGCTGTGGAACTGACTTAGTTTATTTCCCTCAAGTCAGAGTCTTCAAGAAACTCTTGAAGACAAAAGAGAAAAGATGTTTACATCTGGCATAAAAATGTCTGTAAGTGGTGATGGGTGAGTGTAAAAGAGGGGGAGATGAAGAAACTATTCAAGCAGTTTGAGTCCACCCTTTAGTTCCCTTGCTGTCCTATGGTATGTCTGTAACATGCCATTCTAAAATAGCACTATTTTGTGTAGTTTACACCAAATTTGTATGTGTGCGCTAAGTAGGCCTGAACAGGCAGAGTGGCAGAGCCCTCAGCCACTTGCAGAGAAGATGATACATCTGATCTGTGGTGTGCCTCTTGCTCATTGACCTGTGGTGAGGAGTTAGCATTGAGTCAGAGCTTAAAATAGATTCTGTTACATAAATGAAATTATTCTTGGCTACTGCCTGGCCAGGAATTGTAGTGTTTGTGAATCAATACCTTTTCCTAGTTGGCTTGCCTGACATCTTGAGATTAAAAATGAAACAAGGATCTTCAGTATACTACTGGGAGTGATCTCTCCATGACCTAATGTTGCTTCTACTTCTAGCATCAATAAGAAACTATTACTCTCATCTGAGAGGTGTCTGTTCTTAAGCATCTGCCTGCTGGCAAACGTGTAAAGCTAATTTCAAAGACTAAAGAACAGTGTTACTCTTTAAACTGTATTTCAGAACTGCTCCTTTGAAGTTTCAGTTAGACTAATGGAGTGTTCCTGTCATGAAATGTTTAAGATATCCTAAGTAAAAAGGAAGAAATGCCACTGATGTGAATCACTGATGTGGTTGGGAATCCTTGGTTACTGTTTGTTGTTGCTTTGTCACTGGGCAGATATGGCAGTTCCAAACACTGTCAGGTTACTTTCAACCTAGGATTTTAGAATCAGAGAATTTAAGGGTTGGAATGGACCTTATAGATCATCTAGTCTCAACCCCCTGCCCTGGGCAGGGATACCTCCCACCAGAGCAGGTTGCTCAAGGCTCATCCAGACTGGCCTTGAACATCACCAGGGTCAGGGAAGCCACAGCCTCCCTGGGCAACCTGGGACAGTGTCTCACCACCCTTAGAGTAAAAAACCTTTTTCTCACATCCAACTTAGACTCTCCCTCCTTCAGTTTGAACCCATTACCCCTTGTCCTACCACTGCAGCTCCTAACACAGAGTCCCTCTGCAGTTCCTTGTAGCCCCTTCAGATATTGAAAAGTTGCTCCAAGGTCTCCATACAACCTTCTCCAGGCTCAACAGCCCCAACTCCCTCAGCCTGTCTATCTTTTTTGTGTGTGTTTTGTCGTGGTCACACTTGGGTGTTCAATCAGTGTAGCTAAAAGTCACACAGAAAAATTGTCTGTGCTCCTAATGGAATAAAAAACAACTGCTAGGCTTAGAAACAGTAGCAAAATTACCTACGAAAGACTGAAAATCAGACAAGAAATCCCTTGGCACTAGTAAGGTCATTTCAAAGCCCTTCAAGGGTCATTTCAGAGTTTCTAAATTCTTTATTTCAAGGAATGAGAGAGATTTTGCATTTATTCTGCTTGTACTAACTATCCAGACTTACTCGGACAGAACTGAGAAGATACATATGGAACAAGTGTTTTTCAGACTGAGTTGCAGGAGGCTTCAAAGACATCAGTACAGATCCGAGAAATAAGTCAAAAATGAAAGGAAAAATAATACAAAAATCAGCTGCCTCATGCTGATTACTTTGTTGCTGGTGTTAGTAGGAGCTCAGTTCCCCCTCCCAGGCAGGGGAATGAGGTGTGGCTGTAATTACAGGCTGCAGCACTTGGACCTGGCCAGGCCCTACCTGTGTGCATGTTTGCTGGCAGCACATCAGTTCCACTGGGAGGGGAAGTGAGTGTTTACCTCAGCAGCCAGTGTAATTAAAGCTCAGTCTCACTTTCAGGCCCTAAAGGAGCTGTGCTTTTGCCAACAGTTACACATACTGGCTCTTTCCAATTCACATGAGAAGTTCCAGTGTGGCATACTTGAGAAATTGTGGATCCAACATGGGAAACTCAATAACTGGAATGCTTTCTGTAGTTTTTCCTTCTGTTTGCTGTCCCATTTACTACTTTCAAGGCAGGTTATCTTTGTCTCATTCAGCAGATATATGTGGCATTGCAACATTTTGGGGGTTTACTGCCTAAACCTACATCGTTGCTTTGTTTTCTTTGCTCTGTTTATAACAAGACTAGCTGATAAATTTCCATCCTGATGTACTAGGGCTGTCCAAATCTGTAGTTGTCAAAAATAATAGGAAAAGTTTTATGTAGTGGACAGATGTGAGGAATAAATCTGGGTTAAGCAGCATGGTAGAGAGCAGGGAAAGCCGAAATAACTGCCTTCAAATGGTTTGCAAGTGCTGGAGATATAACTCTGCAGTTCCTAGAACACAGGGGATAAGAACCTTGGGCCTGCTGCTGTTGAAGAACAATCAGGAAGAATAGTTTTAATATCAAATGCACTTCAAAACATCTCAAACTTCCCAGAAACTGAGAAACAGATGCATGCTTAACCTCTTGCTTAGAGGGGCTTTATGCCACCAAAGCTTCAACTTATTACTCTTTTCCTTTCCAGTTGAGGAGGTACCAAAAATGACTAGCAGCAAAGTGTTTTTATTGAAGAGCAGCGAGATCTTATTATGAACTTTCTTAGCAGTAATTTTAACATGTGCATTGTTCATTCTCAGTTGTGAGAAGAGAGGTAGAGCAGCAGAGGGGGGAGGAAAGCAGCATGTGAGAGCTACTCATGTTCTTAGTGTGGAACTTTGCTTTTTTACTTGTGTATTTTAAGACTGAAACTTAAAGAGGACCAATGTTGTCATAAGCAGATCAGGAAGCTGATGGTCAGGAAGGGCTGTTGCTAAGCAGAGTGTTTGTGACTAAGAGAACCTTTGGTCCCGTGTGCTCGACCTCCTGTTAATTGGTTTATGCCACAACTAGGACGTTAGAGCTGGTCCTTTTATCTTTGGGAATGTTGGTAGCAGAAGGCAATTCCAGAGAAAAATAAATTGTACATGGAAAAGGATTTGATTGCTGTTACATATTCAAACTTTTTTAGGAGTATTGGAGAATTCATAGTTGATCTCTTTAGGGGAGACCTTGGTCCTTCCCAGTAGTGAAATTGTACATGATTGAGCTTTCACACAAGGCCTATAGACCAGGCAGCAGAGAAAACATCCTCAGAGGTGTTTAACTTCCTGGCTGTGTAATGATTTTGCTGAACCTCTGAGTGAATTCAGTGCTTGCACACTGTTTCTAGAACTGATTGAACACAGGTTTTCAGTGCATCACGTACCTAAGCACTGGCTTGAATCCAGCTCAGAAGACTGGCTCTGTTTCTATTACTTCTCATAAGGCAAACCTTGCCAGTCTCAAGTTTTTGGTGGGTTTAAATGTGTGTTCTTAGGTGTAGGAGTGTTTGCTTTCGTGGCTCATAGATGCAGATTGCTCTTGTGGGAAGACAGTTCCTATGCTAGTGAGTACTAATGATGCTAATTGGTATTGTAGAGGCTTGTTCACTTCAAGTGTCAGTTCATGCTCCCATGGACTGGTGATTTGGGTGATTTAGTGTAATAAACCCAATTTTTTATGCATGGAAATAAACTCTCACTCTGTTTTTTCTTCTTTTCACTTTGGTCAGGAGCTGAAAAGCCTGGCAGCTAGAAAGCCCTGGAAGCTCAGCCTGCCAGTCACTGAAGGAGGAACACTAGATGCTATTGTGGTGTGGTTTGTATTACAGCTTGATGATGAGCATGCTTTATCTACAAGTCCCAGTGAGGAAACCTGCTGGGAACAGGCAGTGTATCCTGTGCAGGGCCTCCTTGGTATGTCCTGGGGATTTTCTTCTTGTAGTACATTAACTTGGTTTCATTTTGGTTTTGAGCTAGTTAGGTTATCTCAGAGATTAGGAAGTGGCAGCAAATAGGATTAGAAGTTGAGCAGCAAGTAGCAGTGATTGTTTCTGGTCTGTAGTGCACAGTGCCTGCATGAGGACTTGGTCATGGGACTCAGCTGTGAAGCAGATAAGGGACCTGCTTAAGATCTGGGAGAAAGATTTTCATTAAGTTGTTTGGGTTTGTTTTTTTCCCTTATACTGAATTAAATGCATTGTGGAGCAACTTCTGACTGGAATCATACTGGGAGTGACTGGGGCCATGCTGGGGGCAACTGGGATGACACTGGGAGCAACTAGGCCTACACTGAGGCTCTCTAGGATCATACTTGAATCATACTGGGAGTATGATCCAAGTATGTCTGTGATAAATAGATATGACTTTGTTTTGAGAATCCATGGATTTTGCCTAGTGTGAGACAATTTAAGGCAAATGTTAATGCACAGTGGCAGATTTCAGCTTGTGGGAGAACAACTCCTTCATACACACTAGTAACAACCTGTGAACAAATGAGATAGTGGGCTGGTTTGTTTGCTGGTTTTAAGCACTGTGTGGCTGCTTCACTCGTGTTTCTATCAAGTAACTGGCATGACTGTTTTGATCCTGTTTGCCAAGATTATTCTGTGAAGGCTGGAGATACTGTGATGATGGAAGTTTGCTGCCAAGATTGCTACTTGAAGATCCAGAAGATTTCTTGTTTGACTTCAGAGTGTAGGATGGATTTCAGTGACAGAGATGACACGCTGGGTTTGGGCAATGAGGCTGAATTGTGTAGTGCTCTGGCTGGACTTCAGACAACCAGCAAACAGGATGGCAATGGCCTAGTGTGTGTGCTGGAATCCACAGAAATAGCCCTGCTGAATGATGTACTCTACCACGAATGCTTTAAAGCTGCCATGGGCAAAGTGCTGCTGTCTTTAAATCCAAGTAAGGACTTGCAATCCATGGATGTTGATGGCCATGGCAGTGGGATGGACCTCCAAGAGAATGAAAACAAGAGCTCTCAAGATGTGGCTCCTGATCCTTTGTATATTTTAGATGTATCTGAAGGCTTCTCCATCCTGCCAATTATAGCTGGCAAACTTGGACCAGTTAGAGCCTACAGCTCTGTTGAGAAAGAACAGCATCAGGCAGCACTGAATGTCATCTCAGAAGCTAATAATTTCCCTAAGGAAACATTAGAGTTTTGGCTCAGCCACTTAGAAGAGGAAAGTCTGGTGCTACAGAGACCCAAATCAGACAAATTGTGGAGTATTATTATCTTGGATGTTATAGAGACATCAGGTTTAATCCAGCAGGAGGTGATGGAAAAGGCTGCAATATCCAGGTACAGTATAAATGGACGGAAGTATTCCTAGAAATCCATAACTATTTGAAAAATTTGGAGAATATTCCTTCTAACTACAAAATTACTCTCACGATGTTTCTGCAGAGCAGATAAAGCTTGGATTGAACCTCCCAGAGTGTTTTGTTTCCCTATGGATATGCTGCTTCCTTAACCAGAGCCTCCCAACAGGATAGACTCCTGACTTCCAGTTTTATTAAGCGTTTCTGCAGTCCTTCAGTATTAGATGCAGTTGCTATGAATAAATCCCACTGACTTCATCTAGAAATATCACCATGTCCAAGACTGTCACTGAAAAAAGTCTAGGTACTTCCACAGGTTTAGTACTGTGTGACAAGTTTACCTGATTTTTTGTGTGTGATCCAGTTGTCTAGTCCAATGGGATCAAACTTGAATACTTAGGAGCACTTGCAGAGGAAGAACTAGTGTGCCTTTCTTGAATGTAGTTCATGCTCACTGTGGAAGGATGTGCTTTAGAGCTGAAATCTCTCTCCTTTTACAGATGTTTACTTCACAGCGGAGGGCAGATTTTCCCACAGTATGTGTTGGTATATGGGATGCTTGTGGAATCGGAGTCTCTGTTACTGGAGAGTGCTGTGCAAGGAACAGAACCAACTCTGGGCTTTAACATAGCCCCTTTTATCAACCAGTTCAAGGTATGAAGTTGGTGGGTGGCTTCCAGGTATGGTTTCAAAGCCTGCAGCTGCCTAGCTGTTTACATTTGGTGTAAGCTGCAAGAAAACTGCAGAGCTGAAACTTTTTCATATTGGTGAACCTATCAAGAGAGGTTTATGTGACCAGACAGAAACCTTGAGAGACACTGAGTGGCATTTGTTTTAGAACTGGTGTGGAAGTTTTGGGTGAGTGATGAAAGATGCAGTGTTGCTGTACAGAAGACTGTGCTGTTAACCATTCCCATTGTCACCTTGTATCCCAACAGTCATGTTCCAAAGGGGATTAGAAGGGTGTATTTTGCTATTTTTTTTTTTGTCTCTGACAGGCATTGCACTAATTCTTGGTAACTTTTGTGTCGTGACTAAGTTATCTAACGTTTCAATTTTCAATGGCTGTTGCTACCTGAAGTCATAATATATCCTCTTAGGTACCTGTTCGTGTCTATTTGGATCTCTCTACCTTACCCTGTGTACCCTTGAGCAAGCCAGCAGAGCTCTTAAGGCTGGATCTCATGAACCCCCT
>NW_008677222.1:9197-11897 GCF_000695815.1 Acanthisitta chloris
GTGAGTTTTGAGTGTACATGAAACCAGAAGCATGTTCTAACTGCTGTTCTGCACAGCTGCTCCTTAATGGCTTACCAGGGCTGAAAATGGCAGTGCAGAATTGACTTGTCTGCAGGTATCCCTGAAAAGGATTGAAGTGGTTTGAATTACTTCCTTTTCAAAGAAGTAAGAATCATAGAATCAACCAGGTTGGAAGACACCTCAAAGATCATCCAGTCCAGAAAATGGTGTAACCAATTAAACTAATATTCTAAATATTTTTAGGTACAAATTTGCAAGTCTGGCCAGGTCACTGCAATTCCCTTCTGGTATCACATCCACCTAGATGAAGAGCACAGCTTGAACACGTCAGATGAGTCCTCACACTGGAAACAAGCTGCAGTTGTTCTGGATGAGCCCATCCCAGTTCAGGTTGGAGATGAACTTGTGCTTGATGTTCAACACCATAAAAGCAATATTAGTATTACAGTCAAACGGTGAAGAATGTCACGTGTGAACTGACTTGTGGTGAATTACCTATGCATAAATTGTTCACAACATCACTGCTGTTCTTTTGTATTAAAGTCTACATTTTACTTGCTGATCAAGAAGTCTGTTTTCTTGCCTTAATAGTAAATACGAGATTCTACTAATGGAATAAAATTTGCACTGTAAGGGTATCTTACCAAGCAGTTTGAGGTACTTTTTTCACTGCAGGAAAAACCTGATTACTTGCTACTCTAGTGACTACAGCAGTGGGAGAGACTTCCCCTGCTACCCTGGCATCTATATAGTAAGACAAAAACCCATCCCTATGCCTGTAACTCAAATAAACAGCTCTGGCTGTTTGGCATACAGTCCTTGTTTCTTAAACTGTAGTTCCACTTCTCAGTTGCCAAAGTCCCTTACTTTGAATCTGTGATTCTTGGAATTTTAGGGGTTGGAATAGACCTTAGGGATCATCCAGCCTCAACCCCCTGCCCTGGGCAGGGACACCTCCCACCAGAGCATGTTGCTCAAGGCTTCATCCAACTTGGCTTTGAACACTGCCAGGGTTGGGGTTTCCACTACCTCTTTGGGCAACCTGGAGCAGTGTCTCACCACCCTCACAGGAAAAAACTCTTTCCTAGTATCTAAGCTAAATTTCCCTCTTTCAATTTGTGCCCATTGCCCCTTGTCCTGTCCCTGCAGCTCCTAACACAGATCCCTCTGCAGCTTCCCTGGAGCCCCTTCAGCTCCTGGAAGGTGCTCTGAGGTCTCCACACAACCTTCTCTTCCCCAGGCTGAACAACCCCAACTTCCAGTGTATTGGGATGTTAGCCTTGTAGTGGGACTGTAACAGCATTCCAGTTGCAGTATCACAAGTCACTGTTGCACACAAATTCTAAAAAGCTGTAAAGGAGTGCAAGGTAAAGCTAGTCAATGCTTTAGAATCCTTCAGAGAATCATTTCTGGTGATAAAATGTGCCTGAACTCTTGTCTGTATGGAAGTTGTACATCAGCTACCATAGCACTTCTGAATGTCTTCTACAGCATTGCATCTTGCTCTGGTGCAGGTAACTAGTTTTTTCTATTAAATTTATGTCCAACTGTAAGACTAATAAAAGCTTTGAACTAAGCACTGATTCTACAGAGAGAGCAGAAAGACTGTTAGCAAGATATTTCTGCAGCTATGTTTCTTTATACTTTGCTGTCTATTTAACAGAGAAGAAGCATTTGTGATCTTCCCTTAACAGCAGTCTGAGTAAAGAGCCATCCACAAATGATTTTTCTAGAACTTCATAGCATGCTCAAGCCATTATGTACTCTTCATTAAGTCAAATGTTTCAGACAGTCCTTGAAGTTAGGCTGAGTGAGCCTGTTAGAGCTGTGGTTGTGTCAGCCTGCAGCCTGATAAACTGCTGTAATAAAGCTCCTTTCAGAAGGGTGGAAGAAAGGTCTCCAATATATTTTATTTTCTTTCCAAAACAGAGGTAATGACTTAGTCAGGTTTTCTGAAGATTAACTGGAAACCATCCTTCATCCACAGGGTACAATGCATAACAAAATGTAAGGGAATTAAGAGCAGGACAGAGGATTTTCATACTACATAGAAAACAGCATTTCTTAAACAAACAAAAAACCCAAAACCATTATCCATAACATTAAGTTACTGTCTGACACAGCTAAACCTACTGTGTACAGGGCTTTTTTACCAGAGTGCAATTTTATAGAGGTTTCTTGAGCAGGAAGATCTCTGATAAAAGCAAAAACATTTAAGAGTCGTTAGGTATATTTATTAAGACTTTTAGCAGTGATGATGACAGCAAAAGAGAAAAATTAAAGACATATTCTAGTTTCCTTGAGTAAAGGTATGTTAACAGCTGAAAATGACTGTCCCTGACTTTTCAAGCAGCGTGTCAAGTAAGGCAAGAGCAATCCTTAAGACTTCTGATTTAAAGTTGGGAGAAGATTGGGCATAAAACAACAGAGGAACGAAACAACAGAGGAACAAATCTGGTTAAAAGGAGGATGAACTATTTGCAGACAAACTTTATATAAATAAACTCACAGGTCATGCTGTGCTAGTAAATTTCAAAAGACAGTGTAGGTGTCATTGCAAGATTTGTATTTGTTTTGGAAATTCAGTTGCAATCCTCAATGGAAAGGTAGGAATCCTATAAAGCTTCTGTAATGGAAGAATAATTTTTCTCCTAGAAAAAACCCCACAGAAACCCAGCA
>NW_008677222.1:11922-22144 GCF_000695815.1 Acanthisitta chloris
AATAATAAAATAACAGAAACACTCTGAAAGAAGCAGCCAAGACACTTAAATAGCTGTTTTCCTATCCAAGTCCTCTCTGTACCTTCCTGAAGTTTTACATCAAACAGATGTAACTTCAAGTATTCAAAAACAGTTCTTCAGTGTGAGGTTTTTGAAAAGCCAGAGCACAGTAGCTACTCAGCTTCCAGCAGCTCTGATCCTTCAGATATTACTTCTACCCCTGCCCCTTTTACCTGTCTACATGCAGGAAATAAGATTATTTCTAGCAGTGGCTGCAGTGGGCAGTGAAGTCCCAAGGCCTTGTGGACTTTTACAAGCTGTTTCATTTTAGGCCACAGCTATTATATGGATGATACCTGCAATCAAGCACAAAATAAGTAGATTGATTCTTCATAAGCCCAAACAAGAATTCTGTTCAGTACAAGCCATAAAATACTGAAATCACCAACTCTGGTAGTAGTTACACTTACACTCCTTCCATGAGGACAGTTGTAGTCATGTGTCATTCACACTGGTACTGCAGCAGTAAATCAAAGTGATAGAAGGTGAACAGTTTAAATAAAATCTTTAATTGCTTATTTACAACAAAGGCAGTGACTTGGCAAATTGAAAATGATGGTTTCCACTTTCTCACTAACTTCGGATACAGTAAGTACACACTCAGCTAGAAAATCTGCAGCCTAGTGAGTAAGGCGCAATATTTACATCACACTAGTACTGCAAAAAAAGCACTTAAGATGCATTTACTGACAGCCAGAAGTTAAACATTTATCCTGTAAATGCTAACAATGCTGAAAAACAAACTTAAGAGCTTGTCACTTAAAGGTCAGTGTTCTACTGGTTTGGGTTTGCTTTGTTTTTTGTCAGATTGCAAACATGCAATAGTAGTAAAAACCTGATAATGGGATAAAAACAATTCCCCTCTGCCATTGTCAGTTCTTGCAAAATAACCATTTGATACGAGTATACTGCTCCTTGTCTGAGAGCTAATGCTAGTAACTCCAGTAATAAGACTAGCTACAGTTTTACCTTAGCAAAAATCTTCTCTTGGGTGGTGGTGGGAATAAAAGAGCTATTACATTTGAATCCAGGCTATACTAGAAGCATAATACAATCACACACAGACACAAATTTAAGAGTACAAATTACTACAGACACATTGTCAAGATAATCCTGCTTTAACAGCTTAAAAAAATTTAAGTGTTAAAGAATTTATTGCAGCCCAAAATAAAGAAATCAGTTTTGTTTTCTACTTTCTTTTTGACATCCTTTATTCCCCCTCCATGTATTTTAAGGTAGTAACCATTACTCTTATTTTAGAAGGGTAGGAAATAAAGTAGTCAAGGTGTTAATCCAAAACTTACCATTCTGGCTGTCTCTTCTCAATCAATGTAAAAGACTTACAAACTATGAGCTACAGGGACAACAGATACACCAATCATATGATCTGGGCATGGAATTTGATAGCAAGGCCTGTAGGGAATGCTTTGTTTGTACAGATTCTCTACTGCTGCTCTGTACTAAGTATCTTCCTGAAGGGGCTTTAATTTAGCTATGCAGGAAAGGGAAGAAAGTGGCATCTGTACAGAAGTTACCATTTCATCCACACTCCATTCAGCACTGGGGTATGGAAGTTAACCATCATTAAGAGGACAAACAAAGTTAATGCAACAGTTTTTGCTACTGCCCTTCTTAAATTACATTCTTGAAATCAAGTTAACCCATTGCTAGTAGCACTTGCACTTCACCTTTAGAAGAGCAGAATATGTTTTCCAACCGTTTCTTTTGCATTAATGAAAGTGTAATTTTGCTGTGATGTGTAGTGCTAAGCAGTTAAGGAGTTGATTCTGAAACTTATGCAGAAACCTTTCCCGTGTGCGTGTTTTAGATCCATGGGGCACTCACAGACAGTCACATCCATCAGAGATTCAGACTTTGGATGTCACAGTCACAGCCTCTTCCTGTCCACGCAGAGCCTTTGCCAAGCTTTGACCTTCCTGGCTAATAGTACATGTTCACAGGACACGTGTGGCAAGTATGCAACAGACTCCTTGACACATTCAAAGAAAAGCTGAGTCTAACTTTTATCTAAAGCTTTCTCTGATACATTGTGCTCCAGTTCGGGTGAGTCCTCAGCATCTTGAAGAGCAGAAGGATTATAAATACCATCAATAGCAGGGGCTGTCGTTGGCGTTGTGAGAGGTGTCACAGTGTGTCCAAACCCCTGATAATGACCCATGGGTGAAGATGGCATTGAAGAAGCATCAGAAATTGGGTCTTGAGTAGATGAAGACAGTAAACTTGTATGCTCATTTTGTTCATGATCCTCAGCAAAAAACATTTTCCTTGGCTGGCCCAAAACTGTCCTTCCTGGAATTATGCCAAATGAAAAGATTTTTTTAATCCTTCCAGCACTATACCAGTCTCTAAACACATCAATTCTAAACTAGGCATGCTAAATTAGAAGAGTCTTTGGTTTGTATCAGCTTTACATGGGCATAGTTAGTTTTAATAAATAAAAGGAAACCAGAAAGAACATCCATCACTTTACCTAACACACCTTAAATTCTAAATCACTCAGGAACACTGGAAAGAGCAAAGTGCCAGATAAACCATGAAGTCCTCCAGGGAAGCAGCTGCCACTAATTTGGTAATGGAATGCTCTCAAGATACTACAGAGATAGGCAATAGTGCCATGAAGCTGGAAATACATATGCTGTTAACAGATTGTACCAATCTTATCTTGTTACTTACCAACATTTCGAACCTGTTCTGATATATCAGCCCTTAGGTCAGAAATGTCCCACATTGCAAGAAAGGAGTCAAAGCATGACCCTTCTTCAGCTTCTTGAACATAAGGTTTATAGGAGAAACTGTAGTGATGAGCAATAGCAGCTAGGAACATTTCCACACAAATGATAAAATCCTGCAAGAAGAGAAGCACTGACTTAATCACTCATAACTGCAGAAAAATAGTTCTGGGTTACTTCTACAATTGAAAGATTGCAATTGCCCTGGGATACTGACATCAGCTACTTTTTCACCAGAAGCAGAATATTCCTGGCAGCCTTTAGAAAGCATCAGTCCTTCCCTGACAGGACAAGGAGCAATGGGTACAACTTGAAAGAGGGGAAATTTAGGTTAGATGTTAGGCAGAAGTTTTCCCTGTGAGGGTGGTGAGACACTGGCACAGGTTGCTCAGGGAGGTAGGAGATGCCCCAACCCTGGCAGTGTTCACAGCCAGGTTGGATGAGCCTTGAGCAACCTGCTCTGGTGGGAGGTGTCCCTGCCAAGGGCAGGGGGTTGGGACTAGATGATCTCTCAAATCCATTCCAACCTCTAAAATCCTATGATTCTATGATGGCCTGACTTGCTTGATGTGGATATTCAACAAGCAGCTCTACCATGAACACTTGCAAGAAGAAATGCAAGGATAGTCAATGAAAGTATTTAACTGAGGCACATTCTTTCTGCCCAACACAGGGATATAGAAGTGTTGAACATAAAACTTGCTTGGGGTGACTTAGAATAAAGTACTAATTTAGCCTGTGTTAATTACAGTGGGTATAACAATATTTGCTTGAGATCAGCTATGTCATCTTACATACAGCCATTCCTCCCCAGAAGTAACTGATCCTACCTGCAGGCCTGTTGCCACAGCTTCCACACTTTGCCAATCCCAGGTGTGTTTCTCAGAAATAACACCAACTTTCACCAACAATGCAATGAGCACAGCCTGCCTATAAAGATTATTTAGTAGCATTATTATTATTATTCTAACAGTAATGGCAAAAAATCTGCAAGCAAATCAGGTAAACAAGTCCAGTTCATGTGTGTGCACCAGAAGAATCTTACACAAAACTTACTGTTCATGTATTTAGATTTTAAGATGAGGAAACGGACTTAAAAAAAGATGTCATTCATCCATGACCCTAAAGACCAACAGGGAAAACAACCAAAGCAGAGTTTGTTGTCCCAGTTAGGCATTAGAACAAGTTGCTTCTCTTTCAGGCTATTGTTGCAGCCCAGAGTAACATTCAGATGTTCAAATACACTCGCTCATTAGCAGCTAAGTGCGAGCAATGCTCAAATAAGCAATTTGTAGTTAACTTACAGAAAAAGAAAACGTTGTTTTGAAATCACTGCAAGTGAAGATTCTAAAATGAGTTATATTCTTGAGAACCACCTTACAAAACACCAAGTCTAAGAAATAACCTTGAGTGAACAAGATTGCTCTGTCCAACATACTAATATTCTTTTTCCCTCACTGCACTTCACTTATATTATGGGGTAGATTTTTCAAGGCCTCTAAGCTCAGTAACAAACAGACCCTTTTTAGCTCTTTTGTGATCCATCCTGAAAACCAGAAGTAATGAGTAAATGGTTCACTTACCAGAAAGAAACAAAAACTACCATCTTCACACAAAGGAACTTGCCAACAGGTTGGATAGGGTTCAGTTCCTCACGCAGGACTTTGTAAAACAACACCAGACAATACATAGCAAACTGACAAAGAAAAGGAAAAAAAAAAGCTTTCAAATCCTTGGGTTTTTGTGAGGGAGTTGTTTTACAGCATCTCTTCAGTTAAAAAATGCATCATGCTATGATACAAACTTAAAAAGCTATCTATTTTTATAAAAAAGAATCTTTTCCTTACTGTTTTAAAGCAGATTTTTTTTTTTGCCTGAAATTGTATTTCTGAAATGCATTGTATTGGCAGAGACCTGAGGTCAGCTATATGCACACAAAAGAAAGCATAAGAAGGGCCCATAAAATCTTTTCAATGCCAAGCACACCTCTAGGGAAAATGGCACAAAAAGCACATGTTCTTTCAGACTTCTGTTAAGAACACCTCAAATGATGCCTCTGTATGAGGCAGGAGACAATTAATGCAATCCTCACTGCAAATCTGAACAAGCTTCCTATTAACGACAACTGCAAGAAGCTGAAGCAATATACAGCCAAACCTCAGGAACTGATCTCTCCTTGTCACACACCCTCTCCTACCTGCTCACTACTAAGTTTTCCTAAGCAATCATGTCAACCAGGACACACAAGTACATGCTGCTGCTGGGACTGCTGTCACAGCAGAAAGCAGTTACAGCTCCTTCTGTAACAGTCACCCATCAAACACAAGGGTAGCAGGAGGAGGACACAAATTCCAAGTGAACCCAGTTGTTGAGCTGCTCTTACTCCTGCTGCTGCTGCCAAGGGAAATAAACGCAATCCCTGACCTCCAAAATGAAAAAAATTTCAATTTTAGGGGCTGACATCTTACTCAGACATCATGTGCCACTGGGCCAACAAGAAGAGGTGTTAGGCAGGTCAGAATCTCAGCACTGCACACACTGTTTCTATTTTTTCCTGTCAATGTTGTTATCACTAGCTATGCAACACAGCATTTTTACCACAGCTACTGCTGATTCTTTCCCTGTGTGCTGGGAGGAAGCTACAAGGGCAAGTGAAGTCATCTCTTCTGCAGAGGGGTAAATCTGCAGCTCTAACACCTGGGCCATACCAGCTCACCCATCAAATCATTTGGGGTAGAGAGGTGAGACACTTCATGGTTTTTATGCAGCTTTGTAGTAAAAATAATAAGTTTTAGATTATTTGTTTCTCTTGTGTTTTTCATATATAATACTTAACTGAGAGTAACTTTGACTTAAAGTGGAAAAAAACTGTACTCATAAGAACTACCAAACCTTAACACAATTATTGCCAACACTTCACACAGAAGAATCACATAATACTAACATGATGCCTTAGAAGAGCAGAATGATACTCTGATACTCACTAGCTGTGACATGTTGTTAAGTATAACCAAGTAAGTCCAAGCATTCTTGAAGCTGAAGTTTCCTTCATCATATACTCCCACTAGCTCACAAATCCTGCAAGAATGCTGAGAGTTAATCACAGTGCAGTAATAGATTACCAGTTCCTTGGAGTGCTACATCTCATTACCTCAATCAACTCTTAGGATCCAAACCCTCTTTTGCTACTCAAATATGAGCATTGGGGGCTTGCACAAGAATCAGTTTCCAACTGATTAATATTATATATATAACATACATGTTTATATAGATATGGTTTATAAGTAGCAACTTTTTCAGTCCCATAGACTTAATAGTAGTGACCATCAATACAAAGTTCATTAAATTCAGCTTTCAGCATCAGCATGCAGAACTGCCTACTATTCCTTTAGAACCCCAGGCAGTATGATGTGTATGAAGGCACAAAGTCAAGCTTGTCACATGCAAAGTTTAACAACATGTTAAAAGTTACATGAAACCTGTCTTTAAAAATGCCTCAAAAATACACAGTAAAGGGAGAAGGAAAAAAACCCTACAAATTAAGAGATCCTAACAATGTGTTTCCCACCCCAACAGTACTTCACATTCTCTCCCACTGATTTCAGCTGCAGGCATTAAGTATTTATCATCTCAATTCTGCAAACAGTCATTTGCTATAGAGAAGTCATAAAGAAATCACAGGTTGATTCAAATTGTTGGGACCCATTTAGCATGTAACGTGAGTCTGCTTTCAAACTGCCTTGATTCAATACAAAGGGCATGAAAAGTTTTGCCAGTGTAACTCAAAATTACGTCCTGAAGATCAATATTAATTATTTATGAGTGTACTTACAAAGCAATAATGGTAGTAAATGGCCTGACAACAGTGTACTGCAAAACACCCAGTTTACATCTAAATAATAACACTCTGCAAGAGAAACACAAAATTGATTGTGTAAGGACTTAAATACAATTCACATATGGACGTTCCCTTTTCTCAGTAGATTCACTAAAGTACATTTTTATCTTATGGTAATTTCAACTTCAGCTTCCAGGACTTCAGATGCTACAGCACGTGGAGTGTACACACAAGATGCACAACAGACCTGGACTATACAGACACATGACAGGAAATACTCAATGATTCACTTATTTTAGCCATTAAAAGCTTCTGGCTGGGCTAAACAATGAGGATGCAATTTTCTCTGTGTTTGAAGATGTCTGAGAATGACTTTGAATCACAGTTTGTCTTCCACATTTTAAACAGCTTTATCAAAACCCCTTAAGATATTTCATCAGTTTAAGTATGCAGAAATAAACAGTTCAGGTGCATAAGGCCTTTCATCCTTCACCTGTGGAAGTAAAAGCAATAGGCTATCTGGTCTACCCCTGATTCCATATTTTTGGCAAATATTTTATGATAGCAAAAGAAGCCAATTCCAGGAGACCTTTTCCCAACATTTTTCAAAATGAGAAAGTTTCCTTCAGCACCACCTGAGTCAATACATGTCAGTAACTAAGTGTAACCTGCAGGATGTTTTACAGCTAGATGGTAACAAGTTCACAGCGACTTCCAGTAGAGCTTCATAAACTAAACATATACCAACCATAAACTGGCTCTGATAAGCAACAACAGTTATGCTGCTAAATAGGAAAGCCAAATGTTTCTATCTGACTACACAGCCTAAAATGTTAAGCTGTTCTCATATACTCACTCTCCCATAGCCCACGACGGGCAGCAGCACAGAGGAGGAAGATGTCGCTGCTGATCTTTCACTTCTATGATTAATACGAGGTTTGGGTACCGGTTGGTTAGATAATTTGAAAGAAAAACCATAAAATTATAGATGACATAAGCTTCATAGCATTCTCGACATGTATCCACATATATTGCAATGTTGGGGTATTTCAAAGCTATCCACTGTAAGAAGAGAGGTACACAAAAGGTTACGTGCAAGAAACAAGTGGTTCCAATGCCAACACTGGCTCATTCAGTGACAAATACTTCATGAGACAGCAGGCACTAAGCAAACAGGGCTGGGAGCATTGGGCTAGCAACAGAGTGATGCCCAGGGAGGTAGCAGATACCCCAATCCTGGCAGTGTTCATCTATACCAGGTTGGGTGAAGCCTTGAGCAAACTGGTCTAGTGGAGAGGTGTCCTTGCCCAGGGCAGGGTGTTGGGAATAATGATCCCTAAAGTCCATTCCAACCCCTAAAATTCTATGATTCTATTAAAGCAGTGTGCTGTAAAAATACCCATGGAACTTCACACTGCAGCTCTGCTGCTTCAAACGGAAGCAGCTCAAAGCACTGCACAAGAGCTGTTCTGTATCTCTGACCACACAAATCAGTCTCCTGTTCAAGGAGATGGTTCCCTGTACACAACCTATTAGATTTGGAGGAGACAGCATGGAACTGTTTCCTGAAATTCACAGATTCATTGTCAACATGGATTTAAGAACGAAGTTTTAGTCTACTAGTCTAAAGTTGATTTCTTTTTGTATTTAACGGATCAATGTTTGTTCTTCCATTTTGCAGAATACAGAAGGGAGCACACATTAGACTTAGAGTGGAGCCAACCCTCTAAACCAGAATTTCAGACAGAAAAGGGATTTTTTTAAGCAAAACTGTCAGAGCTTTCCATTTTAATTTTGAGTATCACACTGCTGCTGCACTGTGCAAAAGATCTTATCCTTAGTCCCCTGAAGTAAAGAGGAACAATTTTAGCACTAAGCAATCTCTCAGGGAAGAATGTGAGTAGTGAACCTAACTCAGGTAAGACACTTAATTTTGAGTCAGTACTTGGATCAGTCTGGTTTCCAATTCAGCTGTTAAGATGGAAAGACCAAGAGCAGGTTCTTGTCATACCCCTTTCCACATCTGTCAAAGGCTACTCGAGGACAGGGTGAATGTATTATCACTAGAACTATGCTTCTGACATGCTCCACAAACAGGAACGCCCAGAGGTTTCTAGGACTACTACTCTCCATGCAGCACAGTTTCTGCTGTGACACTGTTTGCCCTCCCTCCCACAGCAAACAGAATTTGAGCTGTCAGAAGTAAGAGAACACTTACACTGTCTAAACTGTAAATCGGCACCATCCACAGAATCCTGTGACAACAACAGAAGAACATTTAGTATCACTAGAAGCATTTTCAGCCTGAATTAATTCAACATTTGTAGCGCAGGTAAAATGTGAAATGTTACCTTATTATTGGTTTCTGTAGTTCAGGCTGAGTATAATGGACTAAGTGTTGTAGTATGCCCCAGAGAGATATTGGTATGGTCATTAGCAGAAATATCCCAGCGATAAACCATGCCTTGGTATGAATTCCAACCTTATAAAGAGAAAGGAGAATGCCAGATCAAAGTTTCAGTCTTGATACTTTAAAGCATTTCAAGTACACAAAATATACTGCAAAAACAGAGTAATGCCCACTATTTCATTTACTGAAACCCACAGTAGATTCCATGCTTTAGGTCTGCAACATGTCTCAGGTCAGTGCTGCATTATAAAGACTCTGAAAGGTTGTGGACCGAATGAATTCTCAGCTCTGAATCCAAGTTCCAATTAGTAATTAATTTAACAAACTGAAATGGCTATGTGCGTTTACATACAAAAATATAATGTCTGCCAAAACACAGGGCTGAAATTTTAAACCAAAGCTCTCAGAAAAACAACTACATTAATAATCCTGAGCATCAAAAACTGAGAAACAAACACAGTAGTATCTCCTCAGGTTTTTCTGTTGAGGATTTCTTCTCCAAACCCCCTCAACATTCCATGGTTTTTGTTGCTTCCCAGCTTTGCTTCTGAGTAGTTACTCTACAAGTATCAGACTCAACGGTATAAACTTGGATGCAAACATTCATTATGCTCAACATCCATTACACATCAGAACAGGATTGCAAAACAGGTAATAACAGATGTTACTAAGCCATTAAAATCATCCCATAAAAAAAAGCTTACCTCCAGTGCTATGTATCACACTGAACAATACGTGCATTTTAAGGTCAAGACTTTCATTCGTGTGAAGAGAAGTGCTGCTACCACGTGTTTAACTCTGTATACCACTGTCGTGGCACCACCAGCATGAAAGAGAAGCTTCTTTATCAGTGTAGTAAGTTTACCCAATTCTCCTTGATATGCCAGATTTATGACTGTCAGATTTACCTTTATGAATTCCAGAATTACCTTTACAAATGGCAGGATCATAGAATCACTGAATCACAGAATCAACCAGGTTGGAAGAGACCTCCAAGATCATCAAGTCCAACCCTACCATGGTTACTAGACCATGGCACCAAGTGCCACATCCAGTCTCAGCTTGAAAACCTCCAGGGATGGGGAATCCACCTCCTCCCTGGGCAGCACATTTCAATGCCTGAGCACTCTCCCTGAGCACTCAACCTAACCCTCCCCTGGCAGA
>NW_008677223.1:0-2282 GCF_000695815.1 Acanthisitta chloris
GCTCCCCGTGCCCGGGCACGGTCGTGTTCTCCTCACTCTCAAACCTCTGGGTGTGTTCGCACCTCTGGGCGCTTGGTGTTTTTGCCTTTGTAGTGCATTTGCGTGTGAGTTTGCCCCCACCGATTTCAGACAGCCATTCCTTAGGGAAGGCTCCTTTAAAGGAGGAGTAACCCTCCTTTAAAGCCAGGAGGGTGCACCCAGCTCTCCCGGTGAACTGGCTACTGCACAAGTCGAAATGCGAATTCGGTGGGTTCCCGTACAAACCAGCCCTACAGTGAGGTATTTGAAGCCATGTAAAGCTTTTTACACCTGCCCATCTGAACCCCAGGAAAAGCAGATAAAATTGGTGTGTGGCCATAGGCACAACCTGCCCTGTGAAATGTGGCTGTGTTAAGGTGTGTCCATGAGTGTACAGGTCACTACTAGGGGTGCTGAATTAATAAGTACTGTAGTAGTAATAACTGCACTTGACCAGCCTAAATGAAAATATTTCCCCTGTTTCTTCGAACAGCACACAGGCTGTGATAAGCACTTGTTACTTGAAGATTGTTTTCTAGTTTAGATTAATATATGTAAAGGCAAGTTTCTTGTCCTTTTGTCTTTTCAGCAGAAAGAATTCTGTCATGTTCTGGTTGCTGATACTTACTTGCAGTGGGGGAAATACCTCTCAATAGTTAAAGTACTCCTATGTCTTACAGATTGGATCACTCAAAAACCACTACTTATTCAGACATAAAAAACATCCGAGAAGGTCCCGAAGAAGTGCCATTCACATCACTAAGAGACTTTCTGATGATGAGCGGGTGAGTATTACATTTACTCTCTTTCATGTTGTTTGTTCTTCTTAATGCTAGCTTCATAATGAGGTCACAAGCAGGCTTTCCTCGTTTTGCAAGTCTAATATATTCAGCCATCCATGCCCATGCTGAATAATACTTCACTATTCTATCGTTAGCAGGCAGAATCTGACCCTCCCCTACCCTGTATTTTACAAGAGCTTTCCAAATTAAGATTTAAGATGTGCAGCACTGGAGTTTCAGATGTTGATGTGCCACTGATGAAAACGTGATTGGGGAACCACAGAGCTGGATTGAAAGTAAAAATCCATAGATGCACTAAGTTTAATTAGGCCACGTCTGTGCAATTACCATGTGAATTAGGTTCGATTTAAAGTGACTGAATATTAAGTAAAAAGAGAAGTAGGAAAAAAGGGCTGAGGTTTTGCTGGATTGGCTTCCACAGTAAGCTAAACCCTTTCTGAAAGGATCCATCACATGCTCCAGGCTTGCAGTCTTTTGTTACAGTAGGATCCCAC
The DNA here is from genome assembly GCF_000695815.1 of Acanthisitta chloris. NCBI lineage: Eukaryota > Metazoa > Chordata > Aves > Passeriformes > Acanthisittidae > Acanthisitta > Acanthisitta chloris. The sequence continues at coordinate 1,316 of NW_008677223.1, forward strand.
TGCAAGCAGAGAACAGGCAGACTAGAGAGCCAGGGAGGGATTTCAGGTACAATCCACTGGTGAAGCAGTGAACACTCCCCAGTTAGCTGACCTCATTTAAGAGAGAAGCATTTCTGTTTATAAGCATACTGAAAAAATGGGGTGGGTGACAAATTTAAGGAGCAGATCAGAATGCTGTCAAACTCTTCTAAAAATTGTTTACTGGCAAATTTCGGAACAATAAAATTTGATTTTTTTGATCAACATTATTGCAGCATTCATTGTGACACTATGAGCTGTGCAAAACGGGAAGTAACCTGGTTGGGAAAACCAGCTGTTTATCATATAAGGACAAATCACTTGAGAATGAGTAATTTTCTCTCTGGAGGTTTTAGATGCAACTGTCATATAGATGAAAATATTCTGTATGTAGCTGGAAGAGTTAAAGGACATGCCGATCTATCTCCTTGCAAACATTGGTTTAACAATTAAAGTCAAAATCATTCTAACCTGGGAATGTTCAAAACTGCTGCTTCAGTGTTAAGTACTGTTCTAATTTATGTCCATACATATGATCAGATGTCCATTTTGATGTTCAGGAACAGAGTTTTGGTTGCAGTTTCTCCTTTTTCTGGACTTATTACATTGAATAAATCTCTTACACAGGGTAGAATGACAGTGTTCAATACCTCGAATTCTAGTGTAGCAGAATGAAAGTGGTTGTATTACATGCATTGCCACCAGACATTGTTCAGACTTGCGTGCTTAGATCCAGCAGCAGGGTTCCAAAGTGCTGCAGGTGATTTGCTAAATTTACTCCAATTTCCCTTTTATTTACCATCTAGTATGCAAATTAACTCTGTGAATGAATGAGATGTAATTATGCATTATGTAAGTGTATAAACACAAAGCAATCATGTAACGCTGTGCAGTTACACGTGGACCTTTGCTCTAAAGAGCTGCTCTCGTTCAGCAGCAGCCTATTTAG
>NW_008677223.1:2294-9966 GCF_000695815.1 Acanthisitta chloris
CAGCCTTTAAAAAGGGAGAGAAAAGGGAATCCTGCTTTTGTTTGTGTAATGCCTTCATGAATTTTACGGTGTGTTAAGTGTGAAAGCTGTGGTAAAACTTGGCTCCCATCTGAATATTTATCTGCTTCCTATAGTGTTTGTTGCAAAACAGATAAAGGCTGTGAATACATTGAAGGGATATAATTATCTGCTTCCCTAACTTCTTCCAGTATTTGTACTAGTTGCCAAATATACTTTCTTGCAAGCAGACCTGAATTGAGATGATTTTCACTACTTTATATATCAGTGACTGGAGATCTGGCACTGGGCCTTTGGCTTTTGCCATAGATGGATGGTTGGAACCTCACCATGCTTCTGAGTGACAAACACTTGGCTTGTTTGTCTGACATATGTGCTTGGGAGTTTCAGCTCATTTCCCTCAGTGCACTTGTCCACAGTGAAAAAAATAGCAAGCATGGAAGCTGTCAATTGTTAATTACTCTTGGGTGATGAAGAGGTCAAGCTTTCCTGTGGGCAGGGAAGGGAGATAAAGGTAATTACTCTAACTTGTGCACAAGCATCTATGGCCCCAAATATCAATAGGGCAGTTTAAAATGTTAACACTTGCATAGGTATATTCATCTTGTATGACTAACTGCAGTTTGTAGGGGGTTTAGCACTAAATATATAGCAAAGGAAATAGTAAATGTAGCTACCGTTTTAAAGGATTTATGTTCTTGTAGTGAATTTTCATTAGGCCTTCACTAGAAAATTGTATTTTAATCAAAGCAGTACTGTTTTATCATTATAATTTCCGAGTCATAATTGTTTCATGTGTAGTGATAGATGTAAGGATCACAAAGCCATTCAATCACAGTAGATAAAAGTAATGAAATCTATTCAGAGGTTGAAAGCTAAAGGTTGGATCCAAGGCACCCTCCAAGTGAGGCTTGTCACAGCTTCTTGGCAATCAACTGAACCTGAGTTTGCTTTGCTCATTTGGAAATTGGGATGAAAAGTACCAACTTTATCTAGGTCAGAGTGACCATTCAAGTACCAACTTTGAATAACATTTTATTCCCATTCTCATAAGGAGCACACAGCACAGAGAGAGGTACCACAATCAGGGTTTGATTTGAACTGGGTTCAGTAACACATTCAAGGGAACTAAGTGGGATACACATTTAAAATGCGACCTAGTGACTTAGAGGTTTCTATGTCTATGCACAAATACTGTGCAACTCATTGTACTGATGCCTTAGCAAAACACTGAAGCATTTTGGCTTTCAGTTGCCTTAAGTGGAATTATGCCAGTGATTCAGTTAGTCCAATATTCATAGCTTACTAATTGATCACAATTCACAACACCACTGGGAAGGAGACTTGAAGGTCCAGTTGAGGTATTAGTAACAGCATCATTATGATTGCTAGACTAAAGCCAGTGATAATCTTCTTTCTTTTTAATTCCCAATAGACGGAGAGAGTGAATAAAAGTTAGGTAAGAGAAAGAAGCAGGCTGTGGTTTCCCTTGTTTGGGTAACCACCACTGCTTAGATAACCTAGCCACATGCTTTTATTTGGCATAATAGCCTGAGTTGTGTCACTGTTCTACTGTTAACTGGTACTTAATGATTTTCTGTGACTTGATTCTGCAGTATCATGATTTTACCAGGTTCTCTTCACCAAAGACCACTGTGCTATAGTATAAATAATCCTCTCTGTATCAAACGCTGCTCATTTTGCTTGAGGCATCAAAACTTTGCTGTGTGAGGAAAACCTTCATCCTTAATTTTAAGAAGGTCCTAAACTACAGATTTTCACTTATCATATTCATACCAATAATTGTAGGTGTCGTGGGCAGAGCAACAATATGAAAAAAAGCGAACTAAGCGTGTCACCATGAGAGACTCAGCAGAAAGTCTTTTCAATGATCCCATGTGGAATCAGCAGTGGTATCTGGTAAGGATTTATTTCATCATGGAACTGAGGGTGGTGGATTTTGGCTGTGCTGTCACCTGCATTATTTTGCAAGTATCAGGTTGAAGGGAGTAAAAGAAGAGTCACTTTGTTATCACATGCTGTAAAAATGAGAGATCTCTGTGCACAGTATTTCCAGGCAGCCACCTATTTTCTTGGAAGTGTCCTTTGCACAAAGATTCTAAAAGCCAGTTCAGGGTGCTGCTTAGGCTGCTGCTTACAGAAATGGTAACAGTTAAGAGCTACCTTTATAATTACTTTAAATGACTCTCAGTGTGTAAGAAGTTCCTTTATCATGTCTGAAACTGTCCAGGTATTTATTAAAATTGGTACTGCAGACAAAGACAAAAGCTTATGCATCCTTGTGACAAGCACCTTCAGCCTCTTGGACTAGCATTTAAGTATGAGAGGGTATCTATAGCTCCCGTGTTCAAAACCTCAGGGAAATAAATTTCCTGAGCTCTATAGTTTCTGTCTGCATGTGACAACTCAAAACCACAGTTGATCATTTGTGTTTTTATATGGTTTCTTTCAAGAGCCTCTGTTTCCACTGTGCACCTCTATGTACCCTCAGTCTAGGCTTCATTGCTTTCAGCCAGAACAGGGATGGGATTAAAGGTGAGGATAGCAAATCAAGAAAAGAGGTCAAGCACAAATGTGGCCCAAGTGGCTGGAAATGCTTTTCTGTTCTTCAGTTCAGCTTAGAGAAAACAGACCAAACTCCAGGCAGCTTCTATAATGCTTTGCCCTTTCTTTCCTTCATTTGAGCTAGGAAACAGAAATGATAAACCACACAGCATAAAATACTTTCATGAAGAATCCTTCAAACTTCTTTTCAACAGGAAAGGAAAATTGTTATCTCTAAGAATTTTGACTTTTCTTTGAAGCAGAATATCTGTTTGCTTCCCAGCCTGCATCCAAAATAAGCAGGAAAGTTCTGAGATTATTAGACAAATAGTGCAAACACAGAGTTCGTAATTCCTTTTCCCAATTTTTTATGGTGTTCACTTCTTTTCCCTCTGGTTTTCCCACACGAGAGAGAGAAACATGCTGCTAACCCTTGTCTGCAGTGCACACTGGATTTTTCTGATTAAGTGCATAAATGTGTTAAATATTTTCTTCCAAAATATGTTCCTTGCCTTGTAGTGAATAGCTCATTATTACTTTATTTCTATGACTTGATGGGAACAGTTTTAGCTCTGTTCAGTGTACCTTCACACATCACCAGCAAAAAAATATTATTTGATGGATTCAAGAGAACAAAGCTTGAAACCTCAAATAGTTTTCTGAATGGCAGCAGCCAGAAAAAAACAGGATAAAATGAAAGAAATGTCATTCCCATAATAAATTTCTTTTCCTAAGCCTCGTATTCTATGCAGCATTTCTTTGGAAACAGGGAAATAAAAAAACCTGTGATCAACTGACATACTAATGCACAGAGAAACACAAAGAAATGGCTTCTTTTTAAATCTGTGCTTTTATGGGGGTCGTAAGCAAGTTTTCTAAAGTACATGTATGTACTGCACACAATATTAGAGGGGAAAAATGACCCATTTAGGAGCTACTCCTCAAAAAACTTGCAGTGGAAGAGAAGGCTGTAGATGATTCATACTTCCAGCTGATTTACCACAGGAACAGTAATGAGGGTAGTAAACAAAGTTGTGATTCAACATAGTTGTTCCCAACCAAATGACTACCTCAATTGTTTTATCCATTAATTATTTTGCTCTGGCTAACTTGAACGTCAAAGGAGAAAACACATCTGGAGAAAATGCAGCTTACGGTACTGTGGGTACTGTCTTGGCTTCTCATCAAATGCAAAGAACAAACATTAGCAGGTCTGATGATTAACTTGGCGTTCCAAGGTCCATCCATGCATCCCTCCCATTCCTACATGTCTGCTGCCTACCTCCATAGAATACAAGATGCTCTTTGTTCATAGCTGATTTTCAGGGATCTTCAAGTGGTAGGGCAAATCTTTCAGTGCTGCAAGTATTTGATGAAACAATTTTTGCTTTATCTCAGTAAGATTTGAGCAAAATATACAAGTTCAGGGTGAGATTTTTTAGAGTCTTTAAAATACAATTTTGGACAATTTTGCATAAAATGTTGATATATGTTAATCCTATCTGTCCTCCAGCAAGATACAAGAATAACTCCATCCCTGCCCAAACTGGATCTCCATGTTATTCCTGTGTGGCAGAAAGGGATTACAGGCAAGGGAGTTGTAATCACAGTACTAGATGATGGCTTGGAGTGGAATCATACTGACATCTATGCTAACTATGTAAGTTTGGGGAATGCTATGGAATAAATTAACCAGTTGTAAATTTGATACAGGGACACTCTTCTCTAGCTCATTGTTCTCTAAGTCAGCTCCTACAGCACAGAGACTGAAATATTCGCCTTAGGCATGATTTGGAACCTGGTCTGTGTCACAGGAAGCTGAATGTAACTTAGCAATGGTAGTGGGGTGGGTATTTTGTTCCCTTGTTTTTCCTTCAGTGGATTTAGTTCTCAGGCATGTCTATATACAGTGGTTTAATGCTGAATTATTAAAGCTCCATGAAAAAATTATGGAATTGTTAATGGCCATCAAATTCTACCAGCCTGACTGCTGCCAATGTGAGGCACACCAAGTAAATAAATACAGGCTCTAGAACCCATTTTGTTGCATGTTTTGAAACACATTTTCTAGTTGTCTGAATTAATTCTGCCGTTTTTTCTTACATGTAGGATCCAAAGGCAAGTTATGATTTCAATGACAATGATCATGATCCCTTTCCTAGATATGACCCGACAAATGAGAACAAGTGAGTAGCTTCCCAGTTGTGTGAAGAGAACAAAACAGTGTGATATTAATTTGTGCTAGAAGGTACAAATGCAGAAATATCTATGTATGTCTCCTGTGGCAATTATGTAATAAGAGAAAGAATTTGTATAATGGAGTCACAGGATAGTTGAGCATGGAAGGGACCTCTGAAGGTCATCTGGTCCAACCCCCTGCTCATGCAGGGAGACCTAGAGCCAGTTGCCCAGGACTACATCCAGATGGCTTTTGAATATTTCCTAGGAGAGAGCCTCCACCATCTCTCAGGGCAACCTATGCCAGTAAAGAAATGTTGAATGTTTGGGGAACCTCCTGTGTTTCAGTTTGCACAAACATTCCCATGTAACGTTGGCACAAACATTGGAAATGAGGGAATTAAATTCCCAGATGAAGAGCTTCATAATTGTAATCACCCTACAATGCCCTGAATTTCTTCATATCTTTGTTATGTGCAAGGTACTAATATGTTTCTGTAAGCTAAAGGGAACCATCTGTTCATGTGACCCTGTGTGTTTCTGGAATGATACCTGCCTAAGCAGATGTTTACTTCAGTTCCCTGCTTTTCACTGGGGATTTTAAAAGACTATGCTTCCCATGAAGGGCTCTAGAAGAGACTGTGTCTCAGAGGAACCTACCAAGAAACCCATCTCTTCAGGTCAGCTTTTGTAGCTAAGGGCACTCTTTTCCAGTTCTGGCAGTACCTTTTGGGCCAAAAGAGCTGAGCTGGAACACTGAACTCCCATCTCAGTGCATGCTATCACAGGTGACCTCATATGGGTATGACACATGGTCAGATACTGCAGTAGGTTACAGTCACTCCCATGACAGTCCTTCTGTCTCTTCTGAGGCATATGGAAGCTTTATTTAGACCAGGTTTGGCCTAGATGTCCTTAAGGTAATAACATAGGAAGTTTCAACAGGCTTGAACACAAGACAATCAGTCAATTCACATAGTGGATTTGTGCGTCTCAGAGGGAGAGAGGACCTTCCTCCAATTTTCTCTAGAGCTACCTCTTTGACACTTGGTGAAACATCTTGATGGGTCAGTCACACCTAGGCATATCCATTGTAGTTCAGGAAGGAATTTTGTCTATGAGACAGAAAACAGAACAGGCCTCCTTAAAAGCTGATATACAAGAGAAGTTAATTTCTTAAGCAAATTAGGATACCACTACTTAATAAAGATAGAGTAAGAAACTGATGCACTGATTCCCTGTGGTCTATCACACAATACAGTAACATCCACAACATAAATCAGTGTATGGGGAAAAAAAGATCAGTCAAAGGATAAACATCTCATGAATAAGACTTTTGAAAAACAGCATTTCGGCTTTGTGAGAGTGTTATTTAAGAGCAAGAAGCCATCATCCTCTTGTTATGATGATATTATCTCTTAAATCTGCCTGTATTACCTCTAATATTTATTAATAAGCAAATGGAATGCAGCCCAGAAGCGTTCAAACATGTCATTGAATAATAATCTGTAGTATCAAATGAAACAACTCTCTTATATTTACCTGCATGAAGGTTTTCTGTATTGTGGAATTAGAATCAATTGTGGAAAAAAGAGAATTGCACAGAAAGCAGCTGGTTGCAAGGAAAAATTAGCAGCGGGGATACTTTAAAGGCTCACTCTGTGAAATCCTAAATAAATGCAGTCATTAAAAAAGGGACACCTAAACACATATTTAAAAACTACTTGTATCATATTTCTCTCTGAAGACAGATCTTTAGCCCCACAATTTTACATTACTTTTCCTGTCTACTACAATACTGGTATCTAATAGGTCTACAGACTTCAGTGTAACTTAAGTATTTATTATCTCATCACAACGATCCTTTGACCATTAAGTAGGTAAAATTATGTTTCTTGAAGCTTAAGAGTAACAAATGTTTTTTGTATCGTGTAGATACGACTCAAAAGCTATTGAATATCTGCATTGCATTCTTTTAAAGGGAGACTTTGACCAAATCAAGGTCATTGATGATTCTTTCTCTACATTACACTGAAGATGTTATGAGATATTGTTTATTCTTGTTGTATTTATTCAGGCATGGGACACGGTGTGCAGGGGAAATTGCCATGCAAGCCAACAACAGAAAATGCGGAGTTGGAGTAGCCTACAATTCCAGAGTTGGAGGTAGGAAAATGAAAATAATGAGATATCTATTACGAATGGAAACCAGACAGATCCTGAGTGTTTTCAGGTACCATTAATCTGCAATATGAATGATTGGTCATTCTCAGAAAACATGAATCATGCAGTATTAGAAGCTACAAAATCCTGTCTGGCCATAGACATGGACATGGACAGTGGATTGAGTGCACCCTCAACAAGTTCCCTGACCACACCAAGTGTGTGGGGCAGTCACAGCTGGAAGGAAGGGATGGGACATCCAGAGGGACCTTGACAGGCTTGAGAGGTGGAACAACAATGCAAACGGAGTTTAACAATGCAAACCTCATGGAGTGCAAGGTCCTGTATCTGGGCCATGGCAATCCCAGGTACAGCTACAGGTTGGGTGGGGAAGGAATTGAAACCAGCAGTGAGGAGAAAGACTTGGGAGTGAGAGTGAATAAGAAGCTGACCATGAGCTGCAGTGTGAGCTCATCTTAGAAAGCCAATGGAATCCTGGGCTGCATCCAGAGGAGTGTGGGCAGCAGGTCAAAAAAAGTGATTCTTCCCCTCTACTCTGTTCTTATGAGACCCCACCTGGAATACTCTACACAGTTCTGGTGTCCTCAGCATAAGAAGGACATGGAACTGTTGGAGGAAGTACGGACGAGGTCACAAAGTTGCTAAGAGGTCTGGAGCATCTCCCCTATGAAGACAGGCTGAGGGAGTTGGGGCTGTTCAGCCTGGAGAAGAGAAGACTGTGTGGAGA
>NW_008677223.1:10167-18816 GCF_000695815.1 Acanthisitta chloris
GGCTTGATGAGTCTTTATCAACCTGATCTAGTGAGAAGGTGTCTCTGCCCATGGCAGGGAGTTTGGACTAGATGATCTTTAAGGTCCATTCCGACCCCTAAATTATATGATTCTATGATTTTATGACAGTGCAGAGTGTTATGTCTATACAACAGAATTTTTTGAATAAACTCTGTAATTTGGTTATCAGCTGAATATAGGTAACAGCAGTGACAGTATAGGTGGTGGTGATGATGATTATGACAATAGTAATAATAATAGTAATAATAATATCAACAGTAATAACCATAATAAATTTTAATAACAATAGCAACAACCTATCTTGTACCCAGAGTTAAGACTGTATCTTTTAAGGAATGATGGACTCACTTGTTATGATTGGTTGTCCTGGAAGGAGGTATACCACATAGGGGAGGAGAGGGATTGAGTAAAGTAAAAATATACAAATATATACCCATCCTTGCTTGCAACATATTGCTTCCATCTACACAATTGCATTCAAAAGGTCATGTCAGTCAAGATAATCAAACTGAGTGTGGTTTTGTTTCAACAGCTTACTTCTCTACTGTCACCACAAGTTACTTTGGAAAACAAGTAGAGTCTTGCTTGCCTGTCAATCACTATTGCTTTATGTTTTTAAACAGTGACTAAAAGTTTAATCCATTAGAGCTTTATGAAATAGTAATGATAAAAGTATCAGTTGCAAGTGGTTATTTAGCTCAGAGGAAGATATTTGCACAGTCCTAGTTTTTCCATTACTCCCTTTTTTCTCCTTTAAAACAACAGGATGATGAGTGGCAATTGACACCCATAACTGTCGATCCCACCATTTCAGTCTGATGTTTGTAGGCTCCCAGTTACTCCACTGAGCTGTCAGAGATGTCAGCTTTGCAGTTTGCCTTTGCCACAGTGCATTATGCTGTCATGCTCTGTTTAAATAAAATATCTCACTCATAAGATGAAGACATCAAATTTTCAAAGCAAGGCAAAGAGGATGAAGCGGCAAAGATGTCTGAACTCCCACTGTGTCCATATTTTAAGGCTCTTGCATCTACAGAGGAGATTCTTCCACAACTATTTGCATATGCTCTGCACTCATTTGCAAATGCAAACTACAGATCTGTGCAGGGTGATTTATCTAGAAAAGGAAAATAGCAGGAGGAAAAACAGTCCAGCAATCCACATTACTCAGGAAGCTGCTTATACTTATGTGGGGGAGGAAAAAGAATGGAAAACTTGAAAGAAATTTGGGGCTGTTAGATGTGACCAGACTGATTAGGATAGGAATAATACAAAAATATGTTCAAAGAGCAGTGGAAGATCAGAGAAATCTTCAAAAGATTCAGATAAATTTGAAGTGGCTAAACATGGGAAGGGTTTGGTTTTTTTTTTTTTGATTATCCAAGCTCCACAGGACTGATTTCTTCAGAGGCTGTATTTCTTCTTTTTTTTTTTTTTTTTTACCCATGAAATGACACATCGCACACTTCTATTTGATATTAGTTCAGGATGACTTCTTTAAGCGGCTGTTTGCTGTTAGCAACTGCCGTACTGGATGAATCCAGTGATCCACAGCCAGTGCTTTCTCTCTGATAGTCTGCAATGGCTGCTTTGGGGAAAGAAACCCTGACATTTGGAACACCTTGTTCTCCAACCTTCAGCATCAGCTGTTGGTTTATCTCTGCCTTGAGAGGTTAAAACGAAACATTCTATTCAAAATTTTTTGTTTCCCACGAATGTGCTGACTTTGATAATCCTGAGTGTTGTCACTGTCTCATCAATGCCTGGCCCCAGTCTGAAACCCTGATCAGACTCTTCAACACTTGGTGTGTGTGAGTCCCCATAGGCTTTTCCGTGCACTGCGTGAATAACAAATACTTCCTAGTGCCCTTTAACATTTGCCTCTTGTCCTGTGTAGAGCTAAGAAACGTGTGTGTGTGTGTGTGTGTGTGTGTGTGTGTGTGTATCACCTTTGCAGTAAGGCAGGGTGTATGTATTTTCATGCATACCTAAACCACAGCACTGTGCTACGATATTTCCATGGTGCTGCCATGGAAATCAAATGATTAAGAAGCTCCATTTTACAAAGGACTGGGCCGAGAGTTCCTGCACAGTGATGTGCAGCTAAAAATAGCTTCCTGCCAGGCAGATACATGTATGTGTCTGAAACTACCTTGGGCTTTGCCTGCATTTGATTTTGTGGGACTGATGATGGGAGCAAGAATAGAAAGGAGTTTATGCAAGAGGACATAATTGGAATCTGCTTAGGGGAATATCACTGCAGTCATCAAATCCCTGAGCTGACTTGAACAAGCAGGATTTGTGATGATCACAAGGACAAGGCAGCAATTTTTTTCCCAGAACTGTTTTCGTCAGTGTGTGGTCAGTGTGCTTGGTTTTTTTCCTTATTACATTATTTATCTGCAGAGTTGGCTTTGTCTTTTTTGCCTTGGGAAGTATCTCTATGCTACTCTCTGCATTCCCAGTATCTCATTATCTGTTGTGAGCTCGCACCTGGAGCTTGCAGTCATTTTCACACAGGCAGATCTTTGCTCACAGTGTGCTGGTGTGAGAGAATCTCACAGTTCTGAGTTAGCTGAAAAAGAAGAGTAATCAAAATGTAATGAGTTTAAGCCTATCCTGGGTAAGTGGTGTTTTAGTACTTGAGGCACAGGATATACCTTGATTCTTTTGCCTGCTTTATGAGTGATAGTGGAGCAGCCGTGGCTGAGCGGATTAACTCCTTTGTCTGATTTTGCCCCTAATGAATATGAAATAATAAAGCTCAGCTTTATCTCGAAAGTATTATGGGTATTAAGAGGCCAGCTATTTGGGAAAAGAATTATGCTTGCAATCTTTTTTTCTGCTTGATACCATAAAAAAAGACAAGACACTGAGCTGCAACGGTGAGGCTGTTGGGGTTTTTTTCTGTTGTAGGTTTTTTGCTTCTTTGTTTGCTTTTTTTTCATAGAATGACCACATTTTGCTTTGGTAAAATCCCGATGTTGTGGAAAATACGAGAAAATGAGCACTCATAATTCACCAAGTGCCAGTAATGGTGCAGCTGCTGCAGTACTAAGTTGCCAAGTTCAAGAGAACTCAGACATGTTTATTGCTTGTAAACACAGGCTGAATCCTGACTGCTGTGGCTCTTATATTGCTGCTGTTGCTGTGAGAACCATGCCACAGTGGGAATTTTGCCAGACTTCTGCTTATTCTATCCTCCTCCAGCACTGGACAGTGGTAGCAGCCCTACTGCAGAGCTAAGGCTTTGCAGAGCCATGGATCCAGCGTGGATAAACCACTGCCTGTGGCTGAATTTTAAGTACTAGTGAGATCAGGCTTGCTCTGAAGACGATTAGATCATACAGTTCCTAATAAATTCTTAATGGATAGATATCTCTGGATGGCTCACAGTAGAAAAAGCGTGGCAGTAAAGCAACAGTGAGACTTTTTCTGTGGTGGAGATTGAAGAGCTGGGTGAAATGGCAGCGTCACAAAGACAGCAAAACCTTAATGACTGTGAGGACAAAGTGTTTTAGTCAGAACATTCAGAACTGCATCTCTGAACTAAAACTCTTAGAACTCTTAAAGGTAAAGAGAATGTGGGTAAAACCTATTTAATTTTAGTGGCATGCCAGCAGTTTGAGAAGTGTGTTACAGATGTAACAGAGAGGAAAAGAAGAAAGAGGATGCAATAAAAAAAAGAAGCAGGAACAGAAAGCAAGACATCATCTTCTTGGATCTCTACAGAAGGAGGGAATGAAATAAATAGGAGGTAAACAAGACCTTCAGAATTTCTTGTTTTGATGTTTGTAGAGGACACTGAACTCTGCAAATAAAGGTTAAGTGTTTCACACTGACAGGAGCAGTCCTCAGTATTACATGCACAGCAGTAGGCAGTGGTTGCAGTACTAATGGGTTAATTTTGCTGGAAACTTTAAAAACAGTTGACAAAGGCAAGGAGGAGAGAACAGAAAGTAAATCCAGTGTGCTTCTTGGCTTTTTTTCTGCTTAGGTATACGAATGCTGGATGGAATAGTCACCGATGCTATTGAAGCCAGTTCAATCGGTTTCAATCCAGAGCACGTGGATATTTACAGTGCAAGCTGGGGCCCTAACGATGATGGAAAAACTGTGGAGGGACCTGGGAGACTGGCACAGAAGGCTTTTGAGTATGGGATAAACCAGGTACGATACTTAAGGGAAAGATACGGTAAAACGTGGCAGAGAGCAGCATTTTAAAAGGGTTGATATCAAGGAAGAAATGAAAATGGTTTGTGCTGCCTTTGCACAAAGATATTGAAAGTGTACAGGATATATTTCAGTAGTACAAGTCAGAGAAATTTCCCAGAACAGGGCTTTTGATAAAAGACCACTAGGGCTTTCTAAACTGGTTTTAAACTGCTAATCTCCACAGATAAGCTTTCTTTTTCCAACCTTACTTTTACTACCTTTGTCTTGACCTACCCCCACCCTTCTCTGCTGCCTGTTTTGCACTGAACAGTAATTGGATTTCTGGACTGAAAGCCTATAAAATTTAATGCAAAATTTCTGCTTCATGAATATTTTGCTGTGTGAAATAGTGATGCATTTTAGCACACTGTGGATGAGCTTAGATTGTGTTAATGACATTAATTTATAAATTGCTGCTTATCATGATCCAGTTAAAAATCACTATAGTAAAAATGCATCGTGAAGAGTACTGGAAGCAATATTTTTGCAGTTATATTGTTATGTTACACTCTTTAGATCTGATTGGATGACAAATAGGGTGAAAACTGAGACCAGCCAGAAAAGGCTAAGGTTCTTAATGACTTCTTTTCCTCAGTCTTCAACTCCAAGTGCTCCAGCCACCCTGACCAGGCCAAAAAGGGTAAAGATAGAGACTGGGAGGATGAAACCCCTAAACTCACTGTAGAAGAGGATCAGGTTCAAGACCATCTCAGGAACCTGAATGTGCACAAGACCATGGGCCCTGATGAGGTTCATCCTCAGGTCCTGAGGGAACTGATGGATATGGTTTCTAAGCCACTATCTATAATTTTCCTGAAATCATGGCAATCAGGTGAAGTCCCCGATGACTGGTAAAAGGGAAACATAACCCCCAATTTCCAACAAGGGAAAGCAGAAGAAACAGGGAACTATAGACCAGTCAGTCTCACATCTGTGCCTGGCAAGATCACAGAGCAGATTCCACCTGGAAGCTATGCTTAGGCACATGGAAAGCAAAGAGGTCACAAAGTTGCTAAGAGGACTGGAGCATCTCCCCTGTGAGGACAGGCTGAGGAAGTTGGAACTGTTCAGCCTGGAGAAGAGAAGACAGTGTGGAGACCTCATAGCAACTTTTCAATATCTGAAGGGCCTACAAGGGATCTGGAGAGGGACTCTCTGTTAGGAACTGCAATGATAGGACAAGGGGTAATGGGTCAAACTGAAGGAGGGAAAGCCTAGGTTAGATGTGAGAAAAATATTTTTCCCTGTGAGGGTGGTGAGACACTGGCATGGTTTGTCCAGGGATGTGGTGGCTGCCCCAACCCTGGCAGTGTTCAAGGCCAGGCTGGATGAGGCCTTGAGCAACCTGATCTAGCGAGGAGGTGTCCCTGCCCATGGCAGGGGGTTGGGACTAGATAATCTGTGACGTCCATTCCAACCCTTAAATTCTATGATTCTAGGATTTATGAATAAACTGCTCTTGCTCTTGGCAGTAAGGTGAAAAAATATCTAAAGATGAACAAGTACTAATATAGAGAGGTAGACTGAATCAGAGATGGGAGGTGAGAGAAATTGAGGAAAGGCTGAAGCATAGAAGCAAAGAGAAACAATTTTGGAAAAAGGGCGGTTTACATTACTAGACTGAAGAAAAAAAAGAATGAAAAGTCTGACAGTTGACAAAAGGACTCTGAGGGAAGAATGGAGACCAAGAGGAGTGGGCTGGTAACAAAGAGAGATCTGTGCCCATAGGTAGGCAGCAAGAGAAGAGGGAGAATTCTATAATTAGGCAGCAAATGATCCATTCTGAAAAAGCAGGTTCTTTTTTGAAGGATGTATCTGTTTTTTACACCTTGTTTTAGTTCTCATGGGGAGAAAATTTACCCATTTGCTAGTCAGGCTTCCTTTTGCAAGGGTCTGGCTGATCTCCACTGTACTTAAAGTGAGCCAGAGTTGGGACTGACAATGACTTTCGAACCCTGGATCATTCATTGCTCGTCTGGAAAAGCACCTGAGCACATGTTTAGCCTCAAGCATCTTACAGGTGGTAGTATCACTCAGAGCAAGTGTTGAGATACACCAGTGCTTTTCCAGACTGCGACTTTTATTCTCAAAGACACTGTCTCATTTTCAGTAGTTGACATGGCTCATCCTTCTCAATTTAACAGTTGTATCACACAAAAGTGCAGCTTACTTTACTTTACTTTTAATGATTTACATGCTGCAAGTGTCTTAGCACTTGCATAAATAACTTCAAATCTCATCTGGGTGGGATGATAAAAATCTGTGTTTCAACTGCTTTTTCTTGTGAATACACTTATGTTAATACTGAATTACATAGGAATTTTTGCTTGCCACATGTAATGGATTTTGTTCCCCTGAAGGACTAGCTCAGCTTAAGACTGGATAGGGTGATGTGTTTCCTCTGTGGCAGCTGTGATGGTTGACATGCTGTCAGCTGCCAGCATCAATTGTTGGCTGCTGCTCCCTCACTGTGCACTGGACGCCAGAGCAGGATTATGTCTGGAGACTGGTGATTCTGGCCCACAGATCTGTGAGAGAAGAGAGGGTTTTCAATATATACATCCTTCATGGTGCTTACTCATACTTCTGTGGTTACAGGAAAAGCAAATGGAATAATTCCTGATAAACTTGCAATTTTCTTTGTTTTTTTTTTTAAAAAAGGGGATTTATTCCTAGCAATGGTCAGGATCAAAACATCAGCATCTGGGAAAATCTACCTGTTGAACACAGGGCCTGTTTTTAACTTAAAAACCTGTTCTGAGGAAAGTTGCTGAACCTGGAACTCTAAACCTAGGCCAGTCAGACTAAGATATGCTGTAGGGTGAATAAGTAGGCTGTCTCAAACAGCTGGTTTCTTCTGTCACTGTCTTCTACAGTAGTTATGGAAATGTGCCCTTTTCCTCCTAAAAATGTTTGCTGTACTAGGCTTTTGGGGGGAAGGAGTTGTTAGGGATACATTGCAGGGTCTGAAATCTCTTTGCTAACCCCTCCTTTCCATTTTCTCTAGGGCCGAAATGGGAAAGGCTCCATTTTTGTTTGGGCTTCAGGGAATGGAGGTCGTCAGGGAGACAACTGCGACTGTGATGGTTACACTGATAGTATCTACACTATCTCCATCAGCAGTGCTTCTCAGCAAGGGCTTTCTCCCTGGTATGCAGAGAAGTGCTCTTCAACTCTGGCCACAGCATACAGCAGTGGGGATTATACTGACCAAAGAATTGTAGGTTGTTTTTACCAGTTTCAGAAGAAATAGAAATGTGTTCTGTTTGCAAATAATGAGTGAGAGCTCTGAAATGCTTGGTTTCAAGTGGCTGCTTTATGTTATGTGTTACACGCTTAGTGCTTTTGCCTAGAAACTTTGTGGGATTTGTTCCAGAAATGCCGTCACTTTTTTGATTACATCTTCTACTCTAAAGCAGTAGTTAAACAAAATCATTGTTTCAATGCAGCTAAACCAACGTGCTGAATTTGTCTGCTGTTTGCGAATGCTATTTGTGTGTAGAAGTTTGATAGGGTCCCATTCTTCAGAAAGGGCAAATAAAGAGAGACTCAGAGTAAGAAGAGAAAGAACCTGCGAAGTCAGATCCTCTGATGTACCTTGCCATTATCTTTTGTAAGACAGACACAGCAATAACAGTGCTTCAAAACCTGTAAGAGGTGCTCAGCAAGCAGGCATATCAGTCTGTGTGCCTTCTTAACAGTGTGAGAAATAACTTGTGCTGAAGAAAATTGCTGTGATAAAATAACATTGAAATACCTGTAATTTCTGTTCAACCCTGGTGGATGCTAATTGTACAACACACTGCATTGATGTGGATTAAAACCATTTCATTCCAAGTTAGTCAGGAGATCAGTCCTTCCTAAGTGGCTTCTCTTTATAGTTGAGATGTAGACACACAGTCTGAGGAGTTTGGTATTTAATTTCCAAATAAAGAACATGTTTCATTGCAAATTATAGTTCTTCTGCTGAAGAGGGAGCAGAACACCAATACTAAGCCTATGAGTAATTTTCTAGCAAGCAGTAATTTTAAATGTTCTAGGCCCAACACAATGATCTGTATTTATGATTCACCAGAAATGCTGAAACACTTATTGTGAAACCTTAGAATAAGAGAAGATATTCAGTGTGGGAGTATTTTGCTCCAACACAAAGCATTTTGATACAAAAATTATAGTTGAAGAAAAAAGAGTGGATTGAAATATGAGCAGATTTAAGCATCCATTGCTATTTCTGCTGGTGGGGAATGTATTAATACACACCAAGTAAAGGTTACGTGGTTCTGTTTGTGAGTGTGGATATGACTGTATTTGTAACTGTTTATTCATGCAGTCTGAGTTTGTTTTTTTGTTTTCTTTTGGCTTTTTTTTTTGGTCAGACAAGTGTTGATCTTCACAATGAATGTACAGAGACTC
>NW_008677223.1:18866-29484 GCF_000695815.1 Acanthisitta chloris
GCAAAGTAAGATGCCACACAATTACCTTTGAAAATCATCTCTCTCAGCTACCCCACCATCTTCCCTGAAATCTTGTCTGTTTGAAGTGGCACCTCCTCATGCTGCAGCTCCACTTTTTGTCAGTCAGACTTGCTCAGGCTGATGACAAAAATGAACAGCTACTTGCCTCAACACCTTCCTAGAAAAACAGAACCAATATAAGTAAAACATGATGACTGAGGAATGTTAGTCCGTTTTGTGTATTGGCAACAGTGTTTACTGATTTCTGGCCAAATGCACTTAAAAGTGAGGGTGCAGATGGACCAGGAGAATATAATTTGAAGACAGTAGGTTGCAGGTGCTTAAATTAAGTCTTTAGTCTATTTACAGAAGTTTTTTGCCAATGATGAGGCATGAAAAGGGAGATGCCCAAGTGTGTCTATCAGAGCAGGCAGGGAGCAGTCAGGTTCAGATCCTGTAGGACAGGTGGTCAGAATATAGGACTTGGGGAAGGTAAGAAAGGACTAGACAACGACTTTTCCACAGGAAACACTTTAGACAGTAGGACATAGGTTTAGTACTTGAATGGTATAGATTCAGATACATTTTCTATTGTATACTCCTTTGCTGACATATGCCAAGACACTTAGCTATTTCAAAAGGTAGAGTTAATCACAGATAGAATCAAATACACAATGAATTTTCAAATCCAGGATCTATAATGACTAGGGAATGATTAGTATTGCTAGCTAACTTTAAATGCCTGACTAGGTTTGAAGAATTGGAGTCTAATCTTGCTCGACAGCTGTTCTTCACTGACTCAGGAATCTTGTCTACCTGGAGAAGCATTGTGAGGATGAGTGTGTGTGTGATAAGCTGTGTATTTTACAACAATTGGATGCCATATACATTCAAACCATGTTCTACTGCAGACTAATAGTTGAGAGAAAAATGACAGATAGCCCTGAACCAACTAACCAGGAACATTTTCTCAACAGCCCAGATCTAACATGGAGAGATATGCAGCACCTGGTAGTGTGGACCTCAGAATATGATCCACTGGCTGGGAATCCAGGATGGAAAAAGAACGGAGCAGGACTGATGGTCAACAGCCGATTTGGGTTTGGACTACTCAACGCCAATGCATTGGTAGATTTAGCTGATCCCAGAAGATGGAAAAGTGTACCAGAAAAGAGGGAGTGTATTGTCAAAGACAAAAGCTTTGACCCAAGGTAAGAATTTGCATTAGCAGTAAACAAGCTTATGTCTATCTTAGCAAAGCCTGAAGGATCATAGAATCATAGTATCAACTGGGTTGGAAAAGACCTCCAAGATCATCAAGTCCAACCCTACCATGGTTACTAGACCATGGCTCTAAGTGCCACATCCAGTCTCAGCTTGGAAACCCCCAGGGATGGTGAATCCACCACCTCCCTGGGCAGCACATTCCACTGCCTGATCACTCTCTCCACAAAAAATCTCTTCCTAATATCTAACCTAAACCTCCTCCCCTGGCAGAGCTTGAGTCTGTGGCCGCTTGTCCTATGCTAGCTGCCTGTGAGAAGAGACCAACCCCCACCTGACTCCAACCTCCTGTCAGGGAGTTGCAGAGGGTGATAAGGTCTCCCCTGAGCCTCCTCTTCTCCAGGCTGAACATCCCCAGCTCCCTCAGCCTCTCCTCATAACACTTGTGCTCAAGTCCCTTCACCAGTCTCGCTGGTCTTCTCTGGACCCACTCCTGCACTTTGATGTCCTTCCTGAACTGAAAAGCCCAGAACTGTACATAAGATTCAGGTGTGGCCTCACCAGATAGCTTGGAACCAGACTAAGGGATTTCTTCCAATTCGTTTAGTTTTGCCTTACTGTATTCCTCAGGAGCAGGCAAGGAACATTTGCTTCTTTTTTTTTTTTAGTGTAAGACTGATGGAAATTACAAGCATGAAGTCTTAATAAAGAATAAGGTTATTATGTCTGCATGTGCAGACAGCATGTGGATGGATGATACTGTGAGGCTGAACCCAGTCAGCCAAAATACAAATGTTTAAACCACTATGAGGATATGGGTAAGAAGATACTGAAGTCTCCCAGGGATTTTTATTTATACAGATGCATAATGGGTCTTAGCAATTTGTCTCCTGTGACAGGCATGATATGTGTTGAAATCAAGGTGATTTAGTCACATGCGTAGCATGTCTCTTATGACACACAAGTGTCAAAGGCTCACTGAAAAGTCTTACCAGCCACATTCACATGTGTTCACAGCATAGTGAGCCTAAACTGAGCTGAACATACAGAAAAGTTATAATTAGTCACCGAGCTGGTTAATCAGTAAGGATATCTAGACTGTTTTTGTCTCCATTTGTTCACTTACGGATTTGTTGTCGAGAAAAAATTATCTGTTTCAAAAGCTGAAATTACACCATGTGGATGCATCAAAAATCTTCCTGCAGAAACATATTGCAGTGTTTTGTAGAGTCACTGCTTGGTAACCTTATTATTTATGCTGTTTTAATATCTATCTGCTTTTATGAGCTCTCTCTTTTCCACAGGATGTTGACCCAGTACTGATGTATGCAATACTTGTTGTTTATGTATTTTTATTGCAGTCCTCTGTGTTACATTATGAAAACAAAGGTTCCATGATTCTGAGTTTAGAATTATTTATGTGGAGATTTAGGTACCTATTCTCTTTGGAAGCAATGGGAATTGTGTGGAGAAGGCTATGCATAGTAGCTCTCTGTGCAGAGCATGAACAGAAGATGTTTGCTTTTTTAGCTTGAGGTGGCATTGACTACAAGGGGTTCAAATCACAGTTCCTGCTGCAGTATTTTAACTCCATCATAACAGCTCTTCTGGATATTTGAATAAGAGAACTAAGTCTAAGTCTGATGTGGCTATGTGATGTATCTACCTGCTAAGACTGGATTTTTGTAGTCTCTGTGGGACATCGATCTTGGGGTGTTGACAGAAATCTTTGATTGTCTAACTGGCTCACTCACTTTCAGAGTGTGTTATGTGAGTCTGTCTCATGCAGTGCCTATCACTTGGTCCACTTCAGTATTATCTGTGCTTCCAGAACTTCCTGTGGTTTTCACTGGAGCATTTGAAAACATGCTGAATGTAGAATTTGTCTTTACTTCTTCCTTTCACATCATTCTGAGATGGGCATTAAATGTGTCATTTATACTTCACATGATGATCCAGAATCAACAGTTCCTGTGAATAATCAAAGAACTTCTGTAATTTTGCCAGATTATTAAGAGCAAATGAAGAAGTAATCATTGAAATTCCCACAAAAGCCTGCGAGGGTCAAGAAAACTCCATTGCATCTCTGGAGCATGTGCAGCTCGAGGCAACGATTGAGTATTCCCGTAGAGGTGATCTTCATGTCACTCTGGTATCTCCATCAGGTACAAGAGGCAAAGACACACTTTGTATTGTTGTAGCGTGTAACATTTTTTTCAGTAAAAAAACTCCTCTTTTTTAAACCACTTCACTCATTTAAAAAGAGCTAAATATAACATTGGAAAATCCAATGAGGAGAGTGTGAGGCTAAAGCATCCTGGGAACTATAGAAAGCCCTTTTCAGCCCTCACCTGTTTTGGGTTATTTTTGTGGGAAGAGGTTTGAAAATCATACTTCAGAAAGTGAAGGCACAGTGTTTTCATTCTGGTAACAGGGCCCATGAAAACTGAGAGTTCCTGGCAGACAACAAATTTTAGTTCAGTAGTGCTTATCAGACTGCCTGTGATTAAACAGACTAATGGATAACTGAGGAAATCTGACTCCGTAGATCTCATGTAACTGCACCTCCCCCACTTTAAAACACAGTGTCTCTGTTAGGCACCTTAGTATAACTATACTGAATGAGCTAGAATATGGCAAACTGTCCTAACAAAGCCCTGAAATAACACCATAAGGAGAAGAAAAAATAAAGAATTAGTATAAACAGCTTTGTACAGAGTAAGATCTGTTAGATCAACTGGAATTATTGGAAAAAAAAGCTTTCAGATATGATTTTAAACAACAGGCTGATCTAATTTTTCTAAGTACCAATAATCAGGTGCTGCTGCCTCCCTTGTAGTATCATTTTGCTCTCATGGTTAAGCTTTTTTCCCTTGTTTCTTGCTGTTTTTCCACTTTCCTGCCAAACTGTACCAGCAAAAGTATGTAATTCCTTTTCTGTATTTATGGTGTTACCTTTAAATATGTTTATAAATTAAGACAAGGCTCCTTGGGGCTTTTCCCTGTTATGTAAATAGAGCTCACTTGCTTTCTCCTTACATGCAAATAAGCCTAACAAATTTCCTACGGTGTGGTAGAATCTCTTTAGCTACAGAAATGCTTGGTGAACTGCAGCATTTTTGTAATAATAGCAATGCAAATGCTTCTCACTGTGTCGGAGGACCAGGCTGTAACAATTTACATCCAACCACCAACAAACAGAGCTCGGGATAAGGCTGCTGTTCCACAGTACTGCATGAGTTGGTTTGCCTTCAAAACTTCCATTTCATAGGTTTCTTGGGACTGTTCATCAGTGGAAAAGACTGGTTGTGCCTGACCTCTGCTTCTTTATGTGCATTCTCGACCGTTTTGTGCTAGAGATTGAACATGGATCAAGATGTACCTTTTGAGTGTGACCTAACAGTTTATCTGTTCTTGAGTGCTGCTGTGAAAACAGTGAAGGAAAAGAGGGTATTTTCTGTCAAAGAGGGTATTTTCCAGATTACCTATGCTCTAGTGTGTTGGTTTCAGCCAGGATGGAATTAATTTTTTCTTCTCGATAGCTGGTACAGTTCAGTGTTTGATTCAGAGTGAATGAATTCAGTGAGGGAGTGTGCAAGGTGAGCAATGTGAAAAGTAAAAGCAGACACACATGAACAAACATATTGTTGATCTTGCACCAACACAGGGACCAGCACTGTCTTACTGGCTGAGAGAGAGAGAGATAAATCTCCCAATGGCTTTAAGAACTGGGACTTCATGTCTGTTCACACATGGGGAGAGAATCCAACAGGCACCTGGATTTTAAGGATTACTGATATGGTAAGTATGTCTATATGTTAACTAGCTGTGTTTGGAAGCTAATGCAGATAAAACCATCACTAACCACTACAAAGTATGCTGAATAGTGAGCCTTGTCATTAAGCAAGCTTAATGAGAGTTTGTTTAAAACACCCATCTGGATTAAAGGGTAAATAAAAAGGCCAGGGTCGCTTCTTGCTCTTTGCAAAGCACTGTCCGGATTTCTTTGACATGTATGTGTCAAAAAAATGCCATGTCTGTGTTTTTCATCCCAAACGTCACTGAAATAAATCACTTAATATAGTTTTCTGTGATTCATGGAGTGAAATACACAATCAAATTAACATGTGGTTAACTGCGAATTTGCTCTGCAGAAAGGACACTGGGTGGGTCTAGTCTTCTCCTGGTGCATGTGTGCAGTTTACACTAACTGAAAACCTTTTGAATTAATGAATTTCTGCTGGTTTCAGTGAGCTATTCTGATGTATAGCTTACCCTCCTTCCTTTCTGACAGTAGCTACTGCTAAACAATGTTTAGGAATTAAAGCCAAGAAGTCTACAGATATGAAATACATAAGCTCACTAATACCACCTGGGGATATGGATTACAACAGCATGACACCAGAATAAAGCTGCTTGATAGGCAACTGAAAAATCATTCCCTTCCAAGAGAGAGTGATCAAGCATACTTCATCTTGTTGAAACTGTCCGTTTATAAGCTTGTCATTAAGGGTCAGATCCTGCCAGAAATGGAATGCTTTCTGCTACACACTGAGCCTCCAGCCTCTATTGGCCTCAAATTGTAAACAGGAGGATATTGCCAAGTGCTGAGCAGATGTACCAGGCAGTAGAAGTAAATATTATTATCAACAGGGTAGTGTTAATGCTGCAGGCTTATAGATAACCCCATGGTTACAAATGCCCTGCTCTCTGAACACATTTTTGGGAGCAAAGTTAAGAAGAGCATTTTGTCTGCAATTATCTCTCATTTTTCATTTTCAAGTGAGAGTTCCTGAACCTTACAATAAAGCAATGCTTTTATCCTGAAGGCATAAAACAGTCTTTCCTCAGCTTGTAGGCTTCTGTGATTCCTGAAATAAACTTTCCTATTAATGGCCCTGACTGAAATCACAGATTCCCGTGCAGAGATACTCATAAGCTGTAACTACAACTAACTGTAGTTGTCATGTAAGCTGTATATGTAAGCTTTGGTCTAGACTTCTATTAGAAAAGAGGAGCTTCAGCTGCCATCTTCAGTCAGTAAATGAATGAACAAAGGTTCTGGAAGCTCTGGTGAAATAAAGTTTCAGTGTTCTCTGTACTTGTCCCTTCCACTTTCTACTGTTGAAATACTGCTGCCTAAACAAGCATTTGTTGCTCACTTCCACACACTGTGGTTTAGGTTGCTGTTGTACACCAGTGCAGAATGCTATTTCCCATCACATTATTTCATTATTTCACATATCAACACTTCCAGTGGCAACTCTTATGAAGAGATTGCCAAGGAATGGCTAAGTGAAAAAACTCTAGTTATGCAAACTATTTCATCAGTAATTTTAGCATTCTGAGTTATGACAAATTCCAATGATGCTTGCATGATTAATTAATAATTATGTTGCATCAAAATGTGAACATTTGGGGTGATTAAGCCATTGTATTAAATCCCACTTTCTCATATTGGATCTCATCTCACTTGGATGAGAAACACACCATGAGCTGCAGTGTGTGCTAGCAGCCCAGAAAGACAATGGAAACCTGGGCTGCATCCAAAGAAATGTGGCCAGCAGATCAAAAGAGGTGATTCTTCCCCTCTACTCTGCTCTTACCAGACCCCACCTGGAATACTACACACAGTTCTGGTGTCCTCAATATAAGAAGGACATGGAACTGTTGGAGCAAGTCCAGAGGAGGCCATGAAGTTGCTAAGAGGACAGGGGCATCTCCCCTATGAAGACAGGCTGAGGGAGTTGGGGCTGTTCAGCCTGGAGAAGAGAAGACTGTGTGGAGACCTTAGAGCAACTTTTCAATATCTGAAGGGCCTACAAGGGAGCTGGAGAGGGACTCTGTGTTAGGAACTGCAGTGATAGGACAAGGGGTAACGGGTTCACACTGAAGGAGGGAAGTGTACGGTAAATGTTAGAAAAATATTTTTCCTTTGAGGGTGGTGAGACAACTGGTACAGGCTGCCCAGGGATGTGGTGGCTGCCCCAACCCTGGCAGTGTTCAAGGCCAGGCTGGACGAGGCCTTGAGCAACCTGATCTAGTGAGGAGGTGTCTCTGCCCAGGGCAGGAGGTTGGGACTAGATGATCGTCCATTCCAACCCTTAAATTCTATGATTCTATGACATGTCCTGTCTCTAACGTATCCATTTCTTTGTGCTTATGAATCATTGTCTAAATTTAGATCCTGAAAGCCTTATACTTTGCTTTAGTCTCTTTTGTCTGCTTAACAGCCAAGTGTCTTGTTTCATCTTCTTATGTCCTGAGAACCTATTCTGATGCCATGCTTGTTTTTCAGTCTAGACGAATACAAAATGAAGGAAGGATTGTAAACTGGAAATTGATTTTGCATGGCACTGCTACCCAGCCTGAACATATGAAGCAGCCACGTGTGTATACATCCTACAATGCTGTGCAAAATGACAGAAGAGGAGTGGAGAAGATGACAGACTCTCTAGAGGTAGAGTTACATTAATTTTTTTCCCCTACATTTTTTTCCAATTGATAATAAAATTTTGGGTTTTTTTCCCCTAGTCAGAAGACAAATACTCATTCTGTATTTGTTTCATCTAACCCCTGATCACTTTTGAGTTGTGTATCATAATTTTGCCCATGTGAACAACTGAGATTTTTATTAGTCTCTGTTTTTATATGCCAAAATCCAAGGATTTTAGGATGGCAAAAGGATGTTGCTACTGAAGCAGGAAACTCTATAGCTAATGTGGTTGACTGGTACAAGAAAGGAGGAGAACACCTGACAGACACACTGAATTTGTGTAATTCTACTGAGAAGTGTCTGATCCAAAATGAGTGCTTGACAAAAGTCAGGGACTCACTGATCCAGAAGGTCTTGCTCAGCGGATCTGTTGCTGCCAGCACCTTTATCACTCCCTCTTTACCCTTCAAGTAGTGTTCTCTAAACCTACTACAGGTTTCAGGATGCACAGGATTGTAGTAATAGACATTTTCACAGTGCCTGATTATGTCAATAGCTTGGGAATACTTCATTAATCACACCACATCAAACTGTCACCCCGTTAAGTAATTAGGACGTCCATAAAGTATTGAGAGTTTGACCTTCCTCAGACAGGTTATGCAAGAGAAGCTTGAGGCTGACATGATTATGGTCTTTAAATACACTGCCTAATTGTCTGTGGGTCTGGCAATCACAGGCAAGAAAATAAACTGGAAGAAAGTAAAAGTGGACTCAGGAGGTACTGTAGGAGAAGATGGGTGGACATGGGGAAAACCAGATGAAGGTAAAATGAGTGTTCAGTGAGAAAGACAATCCTGGGGTAAATGAGGAAGCTATGCAGCCACATGCTGCTGTTGAAGCAAGATCATACCTCACACCAACTTCTCTGTGCACTTGTGTTTGAGATTGGTCTTCCAAGGTTTCCAAGAGGCATGTCATGACCACCCATTAGCCATACTTCACTGTCTTTTTCTCAGGTGAGATCATTTAAAGAGAAGGTTGTATGGAAGCACTGGTTCAGACCTTTTCACAAGTGTGTGAGGCACAATCAGAGCTGCCATCACCACTGCATATATATTACTTTCATTTTAACTGCTGAGGAGCTGTGTCCTGTTGTACAACCAGAAATGCCTCTTAAGACTGTGTGGAATCTGAATTTATTACTACCTATGCTGTGGGAGGAATTTGATATTTTATACAATATAATTCTTTGATGATCTGTTTTGGTCCTTAGTGGTCTAGTTGTTTTCTAGATGCCAAGTGTCTCCTGAATGAAAAAAATAACATCTGCCCACACACAGATGTAGATCACTAACAAAAGCAAACCTTAATCTGGTCAGATTTTTATCGACACCTAACCTTCTTTTTGTGCTAATCTGTGTTCTAGGACCATACCACACTGGAGAACCTGACTGAAAAACCCAAAATCACAGAAGATACCACTAATAGCAGTGACAAAGCAGAAGATAAAATCCCATCAGAGGCTATGCTACATTTACTGCAAAGTGCTTTTAGCAGACAGATGGCCCCGAAGCAACTGCCAAAGAAGACTACAAGTGAGAAGTCAAATATTCCATATGAACACTTCTATCAAGCCCTCAAAAAATTGAACAAGCCCTCCCAGCTGAGAGGCTCAGAAGAAAGTCTGTACAGTGACTACGTTGATCTTTTTTACAATGCCAAACCTTACAAGCATAGAGATGATAGACTGCTGCAAGCGTTGGTCGATATCATAAATGAAGGAAACTAAACTGTAGGGTGTGGCACTGAGTTGGAAATATTCATTCTCCCCACCTGTAGTTTTTTTTTCCAAAGTCTGTGTATGCTCTAGTTGTGTGATTGCTGCTTTGATTGCTTCATATTTAATGCAAATACCAAGGAAGGAAAAAACCGGGTGTGAGGGGATAAGGCAGGAAACTGACACTTTTTTGCTATTATCTTTTTCCAACGCCTTTCTTCTTTACCATCAGAGTAGATTTGCCCCCTCAGGCATGAAATGCAATAGTATTGCCCTCAAAACCCTAATGGTCTATTTGAAACAGTTCTCATATTCCTTATTCTTCCACCCTCTTCACTTCAGCATGCAGTAGGATTCAAAACCTGAATTACCAAGCAGTTTTGAACCAAACTGCCAAAGCTATGGGGATATATTCTCATCCATGGATTTGTTGTGAATATTGAAGTATTTGTTGTATTTGTCATTTATTCCCGATTTAATACCTGCATCCAGTACTGCTTCTGTCATAGGTGTTTTTTTCCTTGTCCAGACAACAATGCTCCCTTACCCTTCTGTTCTCCTGTAAAGGAATGTCTGGGAGGCTGGAGTTGGACTGGGGCATCAGTGAACACTGATGAAGTTATTCACAATTTAGACTACAGACAGACACACTAAAACAAAAGAGCCCCAAATGAGGCATCCCAGGCCATGGGATGACATTCTCTCTGCCTAATTTTTAACTACCTAAGTGAAGTGCCTGAATTATGAGCCTAGTCTCTCTAGGCTGTAAGTAGCTGATGAGGACAGAGCCTCCTATAGATAGCACTTCAGAGCACTTGGCTAAAGAAATCTTTACACAAGTTATGAATTGCCTGATGGAGTACTGACCTATTTGTGTCAACTAGGTGAGCTTTGGGGACCACCCTCCTACCTGTGGAGCCTCAGTTAGGTTTCTAAAGTGATGTAACTACCTTCTGAGATGCCTACATCTGCAGTAGACTGGACAACAAATATGGAATCCCTTCATCCTTCCCTTGAACTGTGACCAAAGTGGAACAGAAGGGGTAGCTGTTCCAGAAGACTCCACTTAAAGACTGTATCTTGGGGTGTCTGTGGTAGATTGTAACATTTCCCAAATATCTAGGAAGGCAAAATGGATGGGAAGAGATGTGAGATTAAAAAACATACCCAGAGAAGGGTGT
>NW_008677223.1:29521-34734 GCF_000695815.1 Acanthisitta chloris
GGAATAGAAGTAAGGAGAAAGTGGAAGAGGATGAGTCTGAGGTGGCTGTCAGAAAGCAGCTAGGGTCAGCAGCTCCCTAACATCAGCAGTATACAAACAGTTTTCCACACATACCTCTTTAAAGATAGGGTCAAGACTGACATATTATTTTGCTTCTCATAATTAAGAGAAGACCAACAAAAAAACCAACTAAGAACCCCATGTTTGATGCTCAGAAATTGTAGGGGATCTAGAACAAGGACATGAAGATTCCTAGGGGATGCTTATCTCGTTGTAGTGCTGAAGAAAATCCAAACAAGTGCTGACTGATTTTACTGTTCTTCCTCTTATGTATACTATTGAAATGTGTTTTACAGACTTTACCAAATTTAAGGTGTAAAAATCTCTGCTTAGATCATTCTTAGTGGTGGCTTAATGCCTGTCATGGGTTTGGCGTGCCTTTTGTGCCAGTTTTAAGAATTCTGTCACATTCAAGTCAGTAGTTCAAGGAGAACATCTCCACTATCAAATGTCTCTGGTACTGAATCACTCCCTCTCTACTAACGAATTTGCTTAGAATGAGAAGTCATTTAAAAAATCCCTGCAAGTGGTCCGAATGGAAGAGCTTCCTTCAGCTGTCCTTTCCACAGAAGAGGCTTTGTGGCAATGCATGACTAATGAACAAGCAAAACATGGAAATTTCTAATTGCTGCTATCACACAGTGAGAGCGCTTAGTCTCACAAATGCTTAATTTTCAGACTACACCCGTCTGGCGAGGTAGGACAACTTTTAGCCCTGTGCAATGATGCTCAGAGGCTGATCCCCTCAGATTACAGAAAATTTAGCCAGTCCTCATTCAGATATGTCACAGTGAGGAAAGTACTAGCAACACTCTATCAGGACTCAGAAGAAGTTTTCAGGTTAAACAGGTGGGAAACAAAAGACCCTCCTTTGTTTTAAGATCAGTTCCTATGCTGTAGCCAAAGTTTCACCAGAGGACAAGTTTGAAATCTCTTTTTTGAATGTTTCCAACCCAGATTAGCTTGTACAGGAGTAAATTATTTTTATTGTTAGTCTTTCCTTGGTGCCTGTGTGGGTTTTGTGAAAAATGTAAAAGGAAAAAAAAAGTTTTCTCTCAGAATTTTAAATTATATTTTCGTTACAGGTATTTATAATACAGCAAAGATTTTATTGAATAGACAGAATTTTAAAAGGCATAATAAACTATACTGAAGAACCAGATTTTTTCTTGGGAAAGAGACAATTTCATCCAATAAAGGTATTTTTTAAAGGCATGATACAACAGCAACTGCAAGATGTATGTGATGTGATGTTAAAATTTGTCTACTAGTAGTATAATACAGTGTGTTAGCAGAGCTCAGTGTGTGGTCTTAACATTTGTAAAGAAAACAGCAAGATAAAGTCAAACTATTGACTTAAAAGGACTGGGAGGTAGAGTTTAGAATGAAAAACTAATGGCTTGAGGAATTAACCAGGGCTTGGGTGGAAAAAAAAGTGTGATTTATTGAAAATGAAGACTGCCAGGGAATTTACTTCACCAGGAACACTCACATGCTTACTGTTCACAGCTGCAGCCAAGTAAGGTTTGCTGTGGATATCAGTGACAGCAGCACTGCTGTAGTTCAGACCCAGTGGCTCTAAATTACAGAGTTCTGCCTGTTTCACCTGCAGATGTGTGTGTCAGAAGCTGTAACGAAATAATACAACAGAATTATTATTGCTAGAAGGGCTCAAATGAAATACACAGGTCTTCATTGCCTTGCATCAAAGCACCAGCAGCTGTTGAAATATGTGCTGTTCCCTCCACCACTTTGCATTTCAAGCCAGTAGAGAAACAAGCCCTTAATACATCCTTACATGCTGGAAATTGTTGTGGAGAACTGCTGTTTGGGGGTAGCTGTTTGCTGGTCTGTACTGAGGAGTAAGCTCTGTGGGGACTGTGTAGCCACATGCACAGTTTGGGGTGTTCCCTGGGCTGCTCCAAACTACACTGATCCCTACATGTGACCAGGAAGGTGCAGTCATCTCCATGGAACTCCCTTCTCCCACTGTTAGCCTGAAAGGACATTGTGTTTGAGCAAATAGAGATAAACAAGTCTGCTTTTCAAAGCTCTAACTTCTTGAGGACTTACGGGTCATACTCAGTTTCAATATGCTTCTTGAGTCTGAACTAACTCCAGTTCAATTACAAAACCTGCTTTGTCAAATGCTTCAAGGATAATGAAAACACTTTCTGTGCTTTCAGTAAAGTACAGTTCAATAGCAGAAATACTTCTAGTAAATGTGCATAGGAAGTGGATTTCTGAAGTAGCATAAAACAAAAGAAATATAAGTCTACATTAGAGCAAATTACCAAATTTCCACACTAAACAATGGTTTTTCTCTGGAGTTGACTGGGTTATGAAGCGATATTGCCGCATTTGAACTTTCTAGCTTTACCTGCTTTGTGTTATCCAAGCAGAGTTTCTCTTCAGTTCATGTCTTGTAGCTCCAAACTTGTAAATTTAGTTTTCAAATCAAGTGTCTTCTTTCTTATCCCTCCCAAAGTCACTTCACTCTGAGAAAACAATCATAAGCATCTTCAGGAAACAGAAAGCTATTTCAGGAGAGAAAAAGGGACTTTACAAATACAACATTGGCTTTAGTGTTGCATTCATTGTTGTATCAGTGTCAGAAATTAGGAGAGGACATTGTCTATTAAAAGAGCACATTCACAGGAAGGGGAAGCATCTCATTGTTGCTCCTGAGCCAGTTGGTGTCTTGCATGCAGATCACACCCTGGAGGTGACACACTTAACTCCTTGTGCATCAGAGCACCAGAAGGACCTGTGCTGTTCCTGGGACTCCTTCTGCAAGGGTAAACCAGCCTCCACCACTGCATTTTTCCAGGCATTACAAACCTCAGGAAAGTTGGCTTTCAAATTAGTTCGGCTCTGAAAACAATGATAGTTACAGAGGAAAAAAATATGGTTGCTAATGTACAACATCACATTTGTGTTTATGCAGATACAGAGTACCTGCACAGCCTAAAATCTTTCTGTTTGATCAAATATTTCCTTTCAGGAAGTCCATTTCCAGAGCTCCGAGGAGCCATGACATTCACAACAGTGTTTTGGAAAGAAACAACTCTAGAAATGTGTGTTTTGCTCTGAATCAATTACTTGGCTAGCTAATATTTCTGACTGCAGACTGAAAAAGCTCAAACTCCAACCTGACTAGGCACTAATAGAGATAATTTCTGTAAACATTATTCTATTTAATTACACAAGTACTCATTTAAAATATCACTTCTCTTACTGCAATTTATGAGGATAATGTAACCAGAAAGAACAAGAACTTTTGCTTCCAGCAAAGCAGTAAATGCCTAGTGGAAAAAAATAGGTCTAATATGTTCCAAGTTCCACTAAGATACCAGAGAAAAATAAATAGATAAGACATAAAAGTGGGTAGTTATCAGGAAAATTTATCTTAATGGTTATATCATTTCAGCTATTTGACTGCCTCCAATCAAATGTAGCTAAGCATATAGTTCTTTCTTTCTGATGTCATATTCTTCCCCTAAAACAAATGAATTGGTTGCTGTTACATGCAGCATTTTGACTATGGCCACATTATCAGTTGGTGTTTCAAATCATAAA
Organism: Acanthisitta chloris; assembly: GCF_000695815.1. Lineage (NCBI taxonomy): Eukaryota > Metazoa > Chordata > Aves > Passeriformes > Acanthisittidae > Acanthisitta > Acanthisitta chloris. Next base: position 33,161 of record NW_008677223.1, read on the forward strand.
CCTGCAGCATAATGCAGTGCCATATATTCTGATAAGGAAATGCACTTAGAACTAAGGACGTGCAGCTTTGCATACGTTGACGCATGAAGTGCTCATGTGAAACAGCTCCCTGAAGTTTAGACAAAGGGGAGAGCCATATGCCAACTCCATTAGACCCAGCCAAATACTCCTCCGCTTCGGAATCAAAAACATCCAGGAAGGCAGAGAGAAGTCCAGTTCCACAGTTCAGTAGAGAGCTCAGGTACCTTCAAGCTAATTCACAGTTTGTGAGGGACATGTTAAAAACTGGGGGTTTAGAAAGAACTCCTAGTTTCTCCTCTTTCACACTATTACCAATGCCTCACTTTGGAGTGGTGCATCATACTCAACTGAAAGCCATTTTTCTGAAATCACACATAGATATTAAAACACTGCTTAAGCAGTGAGTTTCAGACATGAGCCACTCAGAAGCCAATGCAATTCATTTTTTTCACTTTTATGTAGAAAAAAATATACATACATGTTTACCTGACACTGTGTAAAGTCTCTCTGAAGGCAGAATGTAACAAGTTAAGCAGGAACACCAAGAAGGAAGAACCTGCAACACTAATTCACTAAAACTGAATTTGAAGCTAAATTTCAGCTTGGATTTTGCATCACTGAAGTATTGATAGTGCCAGTTGTCTTGGAGTGGAACAGAGGAGGAAGGGAGATTTGATTATTTGATAATCCCTTTAACAGCTGGGGTATGTTTTGCCAGAGAATCCTGTGCTTCTGCAGTTGCACTAATGGAAAATTACTCTTATTACGCAAAAGAAATAGTCCCATCTAGCTCAGTAGAGAGCTTTGAACAGTTTAAATAGTTAAGTAATGCTGGCCTTGTAACAAAACTGGCAAAAGTGTATCAGGCTCTGTAAGTCTTGGACCTTGGGTCCCTAGAGAAAACACTGCAGCCAAAATTCCTTCATGACTTTGAGCATCGAATTTGAAGCTCTTTAGGGAAGGGTATTCATAGTACTATGAATATTTATCTATATTTCCTTTAAAGTGAATCGACATCGTCTCTTTCAGAGCATCTATAGGATTCAGAGGTTATTCTGAGTCATGCTATGGAGGAGATTGTCTCCAAGCCTACCCTGGCAGCTCAATTGTGAATCACACTCCTCATCCAGGTGCGTAATTTACATGTCTAAAGCTAGGCAGTGTGAATGTTTTCCTTATCTCTTCCCCTCCCTTGCTCCCAGGCTGGTGCCAAGCCCTGATGAGCACACCTTCTGTAAAGCTGGGCTGAAGCTGTTGCCCATCTGTTCAGACAATGGGGCTCTCCAGTCCAGTGGTGGCTACAGAAAATTCGCAAGGATCTCTCATTTCAGACCAAGATTGTTATCTACAAAAACCTTTAGTGAATTGGAAGGTTAGAGGAAAATCAGCTCAGAAAACTAAAGGCATTCTTCAGTTTAGCAAGTCATTTAAGCACATGACCAGGTGATGTTAAACCATTAAAACTGCGATTAATCTTACCTCCTTGCTTAAATCACTCTCCTATCCTGTTTAAGCTCTTCTGAACCACTGAGTGCACCATCAACAAGTTTGCA
>NW_008677224.1:0-1909 GCF_000695815.1 Acanthisitta chloris
CAAATAATCAGATTTTAATAAACAGAAACATTTCTAGCTTTTCATGTTTGCAAGTCAGTCTGTCAGTACAGCATGTGACTCATCTCTCTTTTCCTTTTGTTCTTCACAGTCAAATGGTACCAAATAATTAGTTGATGTTTGTGTGATTCACCTAGTAGACATGTAGAAATACACTGCAGAAAACCCCTGTGTTGAAGAATTTCAGGCCAAAGACAGCTGGAATTTTTACCTACATTAGCCACAATGACTACTCACCCACAATGTACATATCTTAATGACAATTATAATGATTTTCTTGAGCAAATATTTTCTCTTTGTTGTGCCAGGCAGAGGGATGAGTGAGGAGGAAATAGACATCCATCAGAAACTTCCTACCTCATGGAAATGATAACTGGCAGTCAGTCATTACATATCTGTAGTGAAATCTTTGTCCACATCAGTTCAATGAGATAAAGACTAACACAAACTTAGGGGGACCACAATTTCAGATTTGAATTTGAGATGGACTGTCTGCCTGGGCTTTTCAGATGTTCAGTTTTTCTCAGGACAAAGCTTTTTGTCTGATAAAGAACAAGAGCTTCTTACATTTAGCATGCTGCTATTTTATCATATTTAAATATATTTCACTTTCCTCAGGAAATAATACTATCATGTGAGAATAGTAGCTGTTTGTTGTGTATCTTGACATCATGGCTGTAGTGTACTGATTCAAAGAAATGTGATTGACATACCTTTGTGCACGTGTGTGTTTTAAACAGTTTACTTAGAGACCAGTTGGTACAATCCAGAGTTGAAGCCCTGAGAAGAAATGTTCACTTGCCAACCCATTTGCCTTTTTGTAAATTTTTCCAGTGCTGCATGAAAATGCAGAAGAGTGATGCTACAAGTAGTTCTCTTAACAGATAATCTCGACTGAATTGCATATGGTTTCATGTTCTCCTACATTCAGCTGTAGTGTAGATTATCTTGGGCATGGCACTGTGTGAATAAAGGGAAGAGCTCCTGACACCAGCTTAGGAGAGTTTGCTGTATCATGTTGAACTCCAGTTCTAAGAACTCTACACTGTGACTTGATGCACTGTAGATGCATGCAGACATTTAGATTAGTGCTAAATAACTGAGGGTAAGATAACTATGTATGGTTTTTTTCTTGTTTATGGCTGTCTGTTTTATAAGATGGGTATTTGACATTGGGTCATGAAAAGAACGTGTATCTAGTAAATTTGCATTACTTTTCTGTGCTTTGTTTCCATCATAAAAAATTGGGGGAGTTTTTCCATTAATGTAAATACTTTGTGCACATCCCTGGTGCTTTCTGCAATACAGAGGTTACTGTATCTATTGTAAGTTTTCACTAGACAATATTCTTTTGCTTAAGTAGGGAATGACCAAACACAGAGAATGTGACTCACAATAGCTCAATCCCAAGGCAAGTGTATTTTCTGCCAGACTTCAGCTAGCAATAGTGAAAGTTACTGCCAGATTGTTCTACACCAGTAATAAGATGCCATGAGAAAGTCATAAATAGAGAATGATCACAGAGTAATGTGAAAGGACATTTCAGCATGTGTCTTCAAGGGTCTTGCCAGCTGGTTCAGACTACTGACTATAAATGGAAGTGGTTGTTTCTGGTAACTAGTCTGACTCAACAGTAAACTTTCACAGTGTGTCTTTTTGCTTGTTGAGAAAAAAGTTTATTTTAAGAGCATTTGTAAAGAAGGCAAAAATTGCCAATAGCTATGTGGCTTCCAAATCAAGTTTTGGAGGCCTATTGGTTTTTCTTTAATTTTATTTTATTACAGTTGATTCTTAAGTGTGAAAACTAAATATTTAAGGATTGATGAGTTGTAAATGCCTAACATGCTTTGCAGTCTGACTCAGTTTTGTTAAGTTAAACTTTAAAAGAAAA
>NW_008677225.1:0-7250 GCF_000695815.1 Acanthisitta chloris
GGGGAGGGCAAGAGGGAAAAAGGGCAGGGGGAGATGGGGAGGGGAAGGGCAGGGAGAGATGGCAGGACAGGGCACAGGGAGACAGGGGGAGATGGGGAGGGGGAGCCTGGGAAGTGAGGGTAGGGGAGATGGGTGGGGGGGCCAGGACAGGAGGGGAAATTCCTGTAAGTGAACCCTGAATTTTGCATCTGCTGATCTGGTAACTGAGAACATAACTCAGCTTTACAACTCACTGTTAGAACTGCTGTGAGAGTGTTTGAATCAATGTTCACCTGAGCTTAACCCACCTGGGAGCATCGTGTTATGTACAACCAAAATACCTCCAATAACAAGAGTTTAATGTGTGTTTTGATATGAGAAGATAGTGGTACGGTCGTACCTGCCACGGTGTGACCTCTTTACTAGCTCTCATGTAAAATAAAGGGTAATAGCTTGGGTGTGGATCTTGGATCTGCATTTCCAACAGACCAAAGCCAGACCCTGAGCTCACACCCCTCAAACCTTTGTCTGATCCAGGGCCCAGGATTTTCTCACACTAAGCCCAAAGCTGGTACTTCTACAGAAAATACACATAGGAATCTAATATTTGTGAAATAGTGTCAGTAAATACTAAATCTACTTGCTCACCTGGTCACAGAATTATTCTTTCTGTAACTGCAAACTACTAGAAGTTCCTGAACACCAGGAAAAAAAAGATGTTCCCACCTACACAATTTCTCCTTTGGCTTTTTATCCTCCCATTTTTACGAGCTGCTTGCTATTGTCACGTCTCACTCCTTGTTAGGGCAAGCCCTGGTGCTGTTTTGGGATAGATCCCATCTGGAACAAAGCTCAGACCTGTATGTAAAACCTGTTCTGCAGCATTGTGTTTATGAGGAAAACAAGCATTGATGCTATCCTCTCTGGAGAGATCCTCTGGAGCCAGCAAGGCAGGAGAGTGACGAAGGGAACAGAACTAGCTTTCAGGAGGAGCTTTGTGGTGCCAACCTGAGGTCCTTGTTCCCTCTGCCCAACCTCCCTGTGAGTCAGCACTGATTGATCTTTCCAAGTTAAATCACACTTTCATAAGTTTATGTTCCTCCATCTCCATGTGTTAATTCTCACACTGTTGAAGACGTAAGAGAAGCTCAAAGCAAACAAAGCTCTGTTCCCTTTGGTCTGCTCTGAATTACAGTCAGACTCTGCTCCTAACCAGCTAATTAAACATTCCTGAGTCAATTACTTGCATTACCGTCAGCACCATTCCCACAACTTTCATTTCAAACAACTTAGAGCATCAGTTTCTCATGAAGCAACTCACTGCCTGGGGCTGTGGCTGCTGGAGAGCAGGGCAGAGCTGCCTAGGCTGCCAGAGAATGGACAACAGGCAGGAGATCTGGTGATACAGCCTGTGAGGAGGGGGAAGGTGAGAACTGAACCAGCTGCTCTGGTTCCATTTAATAACTACTCCAAATAACCAGTTTTTTCTGGCTCGGTTTTTCCCTGTCCTGTAGCAGAGGCTGTGCTAAAACACCATTATATTCATTTTTTAGACTAATCTAGTGGTCAGTTCTGGTTCAAACCCCATGGCATGGTTGGCATGGAGTGGTTTCAGTGGGGGTAACCATAGTGGTGGGACATCCAGTTTGATACTGGTAAATCCTGGCACAATCTGAACATGGATGAGGTGAATCCTCAGCCAGGGGCTGTGAATCATCTTGTGTCACTGCCTGGACTTACAGACAGGAATTCCTGGATTTTAGTAGCCTGATTGGTCTCATTTTTAAACCAAAAAACACTGCCTGAAGCATGGTATTTCTAGGCAGGTTCTGGATGAAAGTGTCCAGAGGCATTTAGGTCCCTGAAGGTTAAGAGGAGTTGGCTACCAAACTACCTTGGGGATCCTGGACCAGTATGTCCACTCCAAGTACTCTGCTGTTGGGTTTATGCATTTAGCCACTTCTGCTTCAGCCTTGTAAAGAGTCAAAAGCACTATTTTCATGATTAAACCATCATCCCTCTTGAAGATCATCATAATTCCTTCACCTCCTCAATGATAATGCCAGCTCATCATTCTCTGGCATTTGGCTCCTCTCCATTCTGCATTAAGTCATGTAGGATACATATTCCTGGTCTCATAAAAGCCCCATAAATTTGTCTGTAAAAAGCATCTGAAATGCCCTAAGTGGGAAGAAAATTTGTTTGCTTTTTTAACAAAGCTTCCCAGAAGTTCTTACAAAGACTAGATTTATTACCCTCATTTTTACAGTGCTATTTATCAATGTGGGGATCAACATTAATAGCTAAGAATGGGCACTAGGAAGGAAAGAAGTAGAATCATAGAATGGTTTGGGTTGTCTGTAAAAAGCATCTGAAATGCCCTAAGTGGGAAGAAAATTTGTTTGCTTTTTTAACAAAGCTTCCCAGAAGTTCTTACAAAGACTAGATTTATTACCCTCATTTTTACAGTGCTATTTATCAATGTGGGGATCAACATTAATAGCTAAGAATGGGCACTAGGAAGGAAAGAAGTAGAATCATAGAATGGTTTGGGTTGGGTTGGACAAGTCTCACCACCCTCACAGGGAACAATTTCTTCCTAATATCTAACCTAAATTTCCCCTCTTCCAGCCTGAGCCCATTCCCCCTTGTCCTACACCACAGTTCCTGATGAAGAGTCCCTCTCAGGGCCCCTGAGAGATGGTGTGTGGAGCCTTTGGTCTTGCTGCACATCAGCTGGGCAGAGTTGTGTGAGATGTCCTCAGTGCAGAACAAGTTTGCTCTGAGCAGATCCCAAATCATTTCCATATGTTGCTTTGAAGAACAAAATGACTGGTAAGACTCAAACCAGAGGAACCAAAATCTAAGGCAAAAAAATGCCCTGAAGTGCCCAGATCTGAAAGATAGACCAGACAGGGAATCCACTTCCATCTGCCAGACATGCCAGCTGCAACACAGCCCTTCACACACTCAGTGTGGTTCCTAGCTGGAATGCTTCCAACACCCAAGGGGCAACGTTGGGAACATATTAGGTCCTGAGTTGAAGAGCTCAGTGTGAGGGAGGCCATGCAGCCAGCCAGGGTGCTCTCATTATCTCAGCCATGTCACACAGCTCTCCCTGTTTGCCTAACAGCAAGCTCAGTGACATTTTGAAACAGCCAAGATACCCTGCTTGAATTCTGACACTGATAACCCTGTCCTTCCTGCCACCCAACAGTGCTGAATTTGCACTCCACGTTCTCTCTTCTGGCCTAAGGAGGTGTGGCTAGACCAGCACCTAACCTGCACCTCCACAGCAGGGTGAGATGTTTCTAAGCACCCTCCTGGCAATATTTATTGGGAACTCCTTGCTCAGGTGTCTATGCACAAGCTGAAGGACTTGAAGGACTCTCCTTCTCCTCAACCCCAAGTGAGGACAGTGATTTGTGGAGGGAGAGGGTTCCAGGTCAGGGTGTTAAGCTGCCCCACAAGAACTGGGAGATAGAAAACAGCATCTGAAGCAGTGCAAAAAAAAAAACACCCCTCAAGCCTCCCAAGGGAGGGAAGAAAATGGGAGAGCAGCAGGTCTGTGCCTCCTGCAGTTTGGATGTGAACAATCTTTGGTTTGTGTCGTTAACTTTACACAACCTCTGGGCAGCCTCATCAGTTCATGAACTGCCCAAGCATCTGCAACTGTGATTCTTGACTCTGAGCTCTCTGTGACGCAAACCAAATGAAAGAGCACTGAGATAGTGTGCAGCTACTGTTGACTCCTTTTCCAGGAATGCATGTGAAATTCTACCAGTGTTTGTTTTGTAACAGAATGTAAATACCCCCATTGAAAAGAATCCTCAGTTCCTGGGCTTTTCACAAAGTCTGGGAAGAGTTCCCTCTCTGAGCATCTTCTGGGACGCAGCTCTCTCTTGCAAGATAAATGCTCACATAAAAGCATCCAAAACAGCCCTTTGCTTACGTGCTTGTGTCTGAAAGCAGGTGGCAAAGTAAACACACTGGTCAGATCCACTATCCTTGGTCTGGACTGACATCTAAACAATGTCTGGACCAACATCTAACAAACTGGCTGCAGAATCAAGTGATTTCTGATGCAAGTTGCTGCCTCCCTCCCTTCCCCCCAGATAATAGAACATTTTCCCACATGGAAGGAACCCACTTAAAAAACAAAAAGTCTTTGAAATGTCAGCTAAGGCTTTCTTGGCCTGTGTTGTGTGCCCACAGGAATATGATGGAGCCTTTTTTCACTCTCCAGCTGCCAGACTTACATCTGAGGCAGCAAAATGACTTAAGAGATGTAGCTCTAGTTTCCTGCTCTGCTACTGGTTTCCAGCCTCTGCTATGGAACTCACTTAGCCTTGCACCATCTCTGCTTCCCCCAGCAGAATGAGGATAAAAGCACTTTCTGGGCTGAAGATGAATCCAAGCTCCTGAGAGGTTTGTATGCTCCAGTAATGGGGATCAGTAATTGAATTACTTGAACAGGCTCTAAGCCAGTCACAGGAGAACTGATCCAGTGTGGCTTGCAAAAGAAGTCAGAAAGCTGCATCCACATGAAGCTGGAGGCTGTGGCTGGCACTGGCTACAGCTGTCTTGGCTCTGTGGACACTACAGCCCCATGGACATGTAGACACCTCCCTGCACACTCTGTCTGAACAAGAACTAAGTTGTCCCTGCTATGAATCCATGTATTACACCAATGCTTTGTGCCATTTCTCCTCCAAACCACTCCTTGTCTCCTCTAGCATGCAAGAGGAGAAAGTCACACAGGTTATGAATCTTACACGCTAGGAGCTTGAGCAGTGAGCCTGTCCCTCCCAAAGCTGCTCCCCTGGTCTGCTCACACCAGGCTGTTCAGGATTCCAACATTCCTCCATCTGTCAGGACCTCCCTGTGCTCCTTCTCACCATGTCACTCATTCTGATCTCTCATGTCAGAACATTTTTTGATCTCTAGATAATTACAGCGGAATTACAATTAGTGCTGTGTCCAAGAGTTAAAGGAAAGGCAAAGGTTTCTCTCACCCCTTTCCAGTTTTAACCCCTTGGCAGTCTGTGGTACAGGTCTTGTGGTTCTCAGCTGAAGAGACTCCAAATCTTTAGAGTCCAGTGTGTAGCCCAAAGAGACAAGATGAGCAACCCTCAGCCTGTATTGATCCTGTGAGCAGTGTGTCAAACCTCCAGGGAGATAATCCATGCCCAGGGCAAGTGTGATGTCCTAATGCTGCTTAGGGAAATGCAGTATTTGCCAGAGTGAGGACAAAATAAGGAGCATTAATCCAATTTACAAGGAAACACAGCACTGGGTTGCAAGATCTCCCCTGACCTTGTCCACTTCTGCTTTGAAGTGATGACTTCTCTGATAGTGTCTAGATCTCAAGGTTCTTCCATCCTAAGATTGGCCTCTGATATATCAGGCTAAGTTCTCTGCTTTATTCTCACTTTTCCTCTGCATAAGGAGAAAAAAACACTTATCTGTCCTGACATAACCAACAAGTAACTCATCAAAGCAAGAGGAGAACGCAAGGTGTAAATTCCACATTCCTTTCTAGATCATCCTATTAGCAAGGACTGCTCGACTCTGTCTGATGTCGGTGGTTTATCCTGCGAGTGGAAGGGCAGGTAATCAATCCCCTGGATATTCCAGAGCAGGATCCATCGCCTGCGCTGATGCTTTCCCGGCACGGCCAGGCTCGGGGCACCAGATGGCAGCATTTATTGCCTATCTGCAGAGCCCAAACCACCCGGGACTGGCAGTGCAGTGTCCACAGCTCACGCTTAAAACCCCTCAAGACCAGGCTGCAGCCCCTTCTTCCTCCTCCACCCCCACGATCCACTCAGTGATGTAAGATAAGAGCAAAGTGAACGTGTCTGTGCCACCTCTCCCTACTCCTTCCACAGGCAAAAGGTGCTTTCCTTGCTCTGAGAAACATTTGCTCTCATTAAACATTCACTTTTTGCCTGTTCCCTCCTGCTTGTTTTTCCCCTGGAAGGCTCAAGTCCCTCAATATATCAGGAATACTACTGAAGGATATTTAACAGATTTAGCCCTGCCCAGACCTATTCTTTTTCTGTAGCAGATTTCCTTCAAATACCAGACAGATCACTAGACTTTTCTCTGAGAGGGAAGAACTTAGCTGGAATTGAAGCTCTGAGCCAGGGAAAAGCTTTAAGCAATCAAAAGACACCTAACCCTTCCCATGCAGAATGGGAAAACACAGGATGCTGTGGCTGGGAGAGGCCCTTCTAGGCTCAGCACTGGTTTTCCAGCTTCTTCACCTCCGTTTCCTCTTTGAGGCTTCAACACAAACACCCAGGGTGGAGATCACAAACCAACATCTGTCACACCACGTTTTCTGCCCTGAAAAATATTCCTGATGAGATGGTCACACTCTGGCCTGGGTTTGGAGCTAATGACTGAGTTGAGGTTGTTACTGTCAATAGTTCCTGCAGTCACAAGATTGTCAGGAAAGAGAAGCCAACTCCTGATAAATTCTTCCCAGCAAACACATGCATCAGAGCAAGGATTATCCTGGTGTCTGGCTTGTCCCTCCACTGTCTTTGCCAGACCATTTTCCCCAGGTGTGACATATACCCAGATCCCAAGAAAGATCTTGGGATTTAACTACTATCCTAATTACTACCTCCATCCAAAGCTGTTCCTGAAAAATCACTTTAGCTATTTCTTTATGACTGACACATCAGAGACACCTCATTCCTGTACCAGAAAGACTCACAGTTTCCACACAGAGCACCTCAGCTCTAATTTCACATTCAACACCCAAGTGCTCCAACCTTCCAGAGCACAGATCTGGAGATTTCCATGGGCTCTCTGAGACTGGGATCAGCACCACATGGAAGCGAGTCCAGGCAGAGCAGCAGCCTGCCCTGATGCTGGCCCTGGTCTTACAGCCACATCCATCGTGGTGACATGGCTGTACCCAACAGCAACACCTGCTCCAAAGGCCACCAAAGGTTTTCGTGCTGTAGCAGAGGATGAAAACTGATTATTTCTCCTACCTCTGCTGATTAAAGAGCTACTGCAGGCAAAGGGCTCAAAGGAAGATTGACCAATGTGGTTGCATCAGTCAAGCTACAAAATAATTGTGTTGCCCAAGTCTCAGATGCTTTATCAAGGCTCCATTTGAAAACCATGGTGATTGCCCAAGCAGCAAACATCCAACTGCAGCTGTTGGTCACAGAGTGTTTTTTGGAACACAAGGCACTGTCTCCCTGGTTTTGTTTGTTGGGGGGTTTGTTTTGTTTTTAAACTCATTCCTG
>NW_008677225.1:7262-8589 GCF_000695815.1 Acanthisitta chloris
ACATGAATGTTTCAAAATCAGACTATGCTGATCCACAGGGACAGTCTCAAAAACAGCTTTTCTGTTCCATATTTGGGTTTTACTAGAACTTCTCACTAGGCCCCTATGAATGGAAGTTGTTTCCCCCCTCCTCAACATGATGTTATTTAAGATTATTCCCTTGCAGTGTTGCTCATGTGCTCTGTGTCCTGGGAATGATCCACCAACCACCTCTCTCCAAAATGGTGTTTTGAAGCTGTGTGTTTCCATACTTCCTCCCCAAAAAAATCAATCATCCACACAGTTGCAGGTTTTAAGCTCTGTCACAGGGGAATATTACAGACACTTGAAGGCCCACATGCTGCAAAGGGGGGATTAATCCAGGCAAGATATATGGGTCCACATGGAATCTGCCTCATTGAGATGGTATTGCATGTGGCTCTTTTTCCAAAAGTCCTGTGGTGCACATCAAGTGATCCAGGGCCAATGACTTCAGCACTCACATGAGGATTACTCATCTAATTAGGGGGTTTGCAGACTCTGCCCCTGCGTTTCTGTGCACTGTTAATGTCATTGCACTGACTTCAGGAATAGTTGTCCTTCAGCCACTGGCTCTGAGGTTTGTTTTCCTTTGTGTTTTCCCTGGTAGATTTGACCCCACGAGGCAGCAGCACATTAAGCACAGGGAGGATGTTCTGTGCACAGACACCGTTAGGTTTAGGGTGTCACTGCTGGAAAAAGAGGAAAACTAAACTCTCCAGAGCTCTGTTTAGCCAAAGAAGTGGAGAGGAGCACCGACTTGTCCTCATTCAGCAGCATCAACACAGTGTCACCTCCAGTTTTTCTTGTGTCACCAAGTCCTTCCACATCCTATCCCCCAGCACTTCCCTAAGGCCAGACCTCACCCTGAGCAACTACTTGTCACTGTTCCCTCTTTGTACCATGGCAGGACCCCCATCCCCTGCAGCCAGTGCTGAGCCCCAGATGTTCTCCAAACATCTGCCCTGCACCCATCACTGATTCCCCCAGATGTGCTCCCAAACATCTACCCTGCACCACTGCTGCAGGCAGTGCTGAGCCCCAGATGTTCTCCTCCAACATCTGCCCTGCACCCATCATTGATCCCCCAGATGTTTTCCCAAACATCTAACCTGCACCAGTGCTGAGCCCCAGATGTTCTCCCCATCTTCCTTGCACCATCACCAACACCCAGCTGCTCTCCCCCACATCTGCCCTGCACCATCCCCAATCCCCAGCTGTTCTCATGCACATCTGTCATGCACCCATCCCCAATCCCCAGCTGTTGCCCCCCCATCTGCCCCAGATCATCCCCAATCCCCAGCCCTTC
>NW_008677226.1:0-36911 GCF_000695815.1 Acanthisitta chloris
TATATTACAGCCTGACCCATCTATTCCATTTCTTAGCATATGGCTATGGCTTTCCATATAGACTCTGTAAGCAAAGCATGAGTGAGAAAAACCACATTTGATGCCTTTAAAACAACTGAGATGTGAGGGAAGAACATTGTTAAGAGAAGTCCGAAGAGCTGAGGCTTTTTCTTGCAAAACTAATAATGAAACAGACTGCAGCTATGGCAAACTTGTGTGGAACAGATGGTGGCTTCGACATTCTTTGCTCAGAATATGGGGAAGTAAATACATCAAAGAAAGTACCAGGGACTTGCTCTGTAACTAGAACCTTTATCCCCACAGGGTCAGTGAGTTAAGGTAATTAATAAGGTTGAAGCAGCTCAAAAAAATACAACCCTGCTTAGGCAAGCTGGTAGGTGTATGACTAACACAAAGGCAGTTCAAGCAAAAATATTATGAAGAAGAGCTATAAAAAGACCAAATAATAAGACAGGAAAAAACAGAACATTTTCTAACACTAGCTCAAATGATTTCTGCAGCACTGCTATAGTACATATGTTAACATTAAATGAGTCATTAACCTCTAGCTATGTTTCACTACCTTTTTCCCCCAGCTCAGCTACAGGCTGGGGGATTATCTTTCACAATTAAAGAACACTATTAGTGCCAAATCTAAAGAACACAACATAGGTAAGAACACCATTTAACCAAAAAGCATCTAACACTGTCAATACTTTAATCCTACAAGGAGAATCATAGAATTTAAGGGTGGGAATGGACCTTACAGATTCCCTAGTCCTAACTGTCCCTGCCCTGGGCAGGGTCACCTCCTCACTAGATCAGGTTGCTCAAGGCTCATCCAGCCTGGAATGAACACTGCCAGGGTTGGGGCAGACACCACATCCCTGGGCAACTTGTGCCAGTGTCTCACCACCCTCACAGGAAAAAACTTCCCTCACATCCAATCTAGATTTTCTCCTTCAGTTTAAATCCATTTCCCCTTGTCCCTTGTCCTATCAGTTCCTAACACAGAGTCCCTCTCTGGCTCCTTGTAGCCCCTTCAGATACTGAGAAGTTCCTATGAGGTCTCCATGCAATGCAGTCTTCTCCAGGCTGAACAGCCCCAACTCCCTCAGCCTGTACTCAGAGTCCTCTTATTGACTTTGTGACCTCCTCTGGACTTGCTCCAATAGTTCCATGTCCTTCTTATGTTGAGGACACCAGAACTGTGTGCAGTATTCCAGGTGGGTCTCACAAGAGCAGAGTAGAGGGGAAGAATCATCTCTTTTGACCTGCTGCCCCCACTCCTTCTGATGCATCTGTGTGAAGTCTCACAGATTGTGAAATAAAATACAAAATAACAGCAAAACTGTTTACCCAGGAGGGAACTCTGTGGCTTTTCCTCCCTTCCTGTGGATCTGAACAATATTTATAAATTCAATCTACAAGAATCACAGAGAAATGATGGATATTTTGATATTTTAATTGCAGAGAGAAGGTGCATGATAAAAATGAGCTGCAGATATGTGAAAGTGAAGCCTTCAGAAACACAGGTAGCAGGAACTTCATGTGTCATGAAATGCAAAAAGGAACCCTTGGTAACTCCCCGACAGCCTTATTGCTGACACCAAGCAGTAATATGCAAAACTGACACCAGTATTGTTCTGGAAACAATAATTTAAACCACTTACACCTCATTCAGACATTGGAGCACCTCTCTACAGTAACCACTGTACTGCAATGGTTGAGCAGTGAAGCACCTTCCCAGAAGAACAAGGCTGCCTGGTTCCAGATTTGCACATGCACTGGAAGATGATTAAAATGATTTTGTTTCTGACTTGCTCACATGTTGTTTCTCAAGGCAAAACCCTTAAAACTTAGAACTCAGTACTCTTAACTACATATCTGGGTACACCTCACATTGGATTAAACTCACAACATTTTGGACATGTATAAGTACAGACAAGTGAGTTTGTTCTCTCAACTCCCCTCCCTTATAGTCAATGGAGAGAAAAAGCACTTTCAGGGCACAATTCATCATATCCTAAAATAGAGATATAAGACAAGTGTGACTCATCTGACCTATTTGCATTGACTAAAGGGAGTCTAGACAACTAGCTCAAATATAGATATCTACACTGTGGAGGATGTTAAATCAGGGGAGACAAATCCTACCCATTGTGCCGTTGTTTTCAAACAGCATCAAGGTGACACTGGTCTGTTCAAATGCAACGGCACAGCGAGGGGGAACGTGGCTTCACTCCTCACCTGAACAGCCTCCCAACAAACAGCAGCTAGAGGGAAAGCACACAGCCACTGATGTTATTTCTGTACACTGAAGTTAACCAAAGTCTCCAAAGAAAGAGGAAGAGACTAGGGATTTGATGCTATGTTGTATAATGAACTCTGGCTGTGTGGATGTACCACTCATTCAGCTTTACAGCACTAACTGCTAGCCCAGAAGCAGAGCAACACAGCAAATGTCACAGAATGGTTTTCCAAGCCATTCTCTTCACAGGAATACTTGAAAATTCCCTGCTGAAAATTTCTCTTTCAACTTATGCCACAAATATTCAAAGAAAGTTTTTTCTGTGAAGAAAATAAATGAAGCTGCTGCATGAATAAAGTACTGACTGAATCTCAGGTCTACATAAGACCCATCTAGAGCCTCAGACAACAAGGCATGCTCCAGGGCACTTCTCATCAAGTTTAGCAAGGCTCAGTGTAAGTAATACCAGAGCTTCTCTCTCGTCCCACCACTTAACCTGAAACTTTGATACTGAGACGTCTAAGTTGTCATCTTACACACTACATCTTTCTCCCAGAGCCTGTGGATCCCACAGATTCATTCTGGTTCATCAAATTATGATATGGATGGATGACTTGCAGACTTTTATCTTGAAGAATTCGCCCAGCACTTCTGCACCTTGTACTGACAAATCAGACCCAACAAAATCAATGCGTCTTCTATTCAAACCTTCACGACAAATTGATGCTAAGCAACTTGTCACATGCCCTACATGGTTTATTTAGGTGAAATCAATTCTTTCTAAAGATGCTCTTTATAGGCTGATACTAAAAAGTGACACTAATATTTATATAGTGTAGTCAATGCTGGCAAATGTTTATTTTTTAATGACAAATCACTTGCAGCCTCAGACCAAAGCTGTGTCACGGTCACTGCACTTACAAGGTGCTGCACTGTGGTTCCCAACAGGTTACATTAATCATGGAATCTGGCTGCTCTCTCCAGAAATGAAGCCTTGATAAGTGAGACATTAATGGGCTTTGCTGCTGTGCACATTTTTATTTCAGCTGTGCTCCTGCCTAATCACTCTGCACATTCAGAGAAATCTTGTTGTTGAGCACTAGTGCTTTACAGTGGGGAATCAATAATAACCCTCAAGTCCATCCTTCTAAATGAGCCATAAAGCAATGAGATGGAGATAACAGTAATAATACTAATAATTGCCAAATAATAGTGCTAATAAATGTAGTATTTGCCTATATTACCCAGGAAAATTGCATTATCTTTAAAAAAACTGTGCCACCATTCCTAAATTTGGTAATGGAACTGGTAATAAACATCTATGTTTAAACATTAACAGTAATCTCTGCAGTATTACGCACCCAGTGGTGCAGAAATGTGAGGCTGCCAGCACTCAGACCTACAAATGCTGGGCACATAACAGATATTCCTGGGATATACATCCACTGTGCATGGAATAAATGCCTTATGGCACGTTACTGATATGTTAGCTCTCAGTGTTACACAGGTCCATGTCTCTGCTGTTAATTCCACTTTTTAAGGCTCTGAGCAGTTTGCACTGTCAGAATTAGTAGCTCTAGTCTGAGGTACAGTCATCCATATATTGATATATGCTATCTTGAAGGGTACTCTTTGAGCATTACCTGGCAACAGTTGTGGCTGGAGACAGCCCCTGACTTCAGGGATTAATTCCCCTCACTTGCATTACCTGCACCTACTAAACATTCTACTCAGATTTAAAACAAGGGTCTCAGCCCAATGAAACAGCCCAAGGGCCCACCTGGACCTCACCTTTACCTGTGCCACTGCCCTGACACACAGAGGATGCAGGATCAGAATCCACGAGGTAGAATCTACATCCCTAGGAAGTCATTCCCTGTTTCAGCTCACAAGGTCTCTCCCTCTGAGGAGTTTCTGAGTAAATTTATAAACATCTACCCAGGTGTTTTATGTTCTACCACCTACTAACACAAAGTCCTTTCCCTCTCATATTTTAACTGCTTAAACACAGCCTCTTCACCCTAAAGATTTCCTCTAAGGGCAGTTGATTCACTAATCATCACAGACCTCCTCAGTTGTGTGAATCAATGCTGCTACCTCAGCAGATTTAAGGTTGGTTTATCAACGTGATGCTCAAGAAAGCAATTTGATGATACACATAAATGCAACAAGTAATTAATCCTGAATGCCTACCCAGGATCCAAGCCAGAGGTGAGAGTCAAATCTCTCTCTAAGTCGAAAACTACAGCAAAGATTACCTCTGCAAAACAGCTGTCTGAAACACAAACCTATTTCTATTGCTGTTACAGCTGATGAAAATATGTTTACAATTAATAGCCAAGAAATGCTCCAGGGGACTTGCATCAAGAATTTTATCAAGATACGGTGTATATAATATCAGATCTTCTCTCTCATCCCACCACTTAACCTTAAACTTTGATAGTGAGACATCTGACTTGTCATCTTTCACATTACACCTTTTATCCTAGAGCCTGTTGATTCCAGAGATTCACTCTGATTCATCAAATTATGATATGGATGGATGAAAATATACAACTATGCTATCAAAATATACTCCATACTTTTCCAAACCCTAAGAACAGGTCATTCCTGGATCAGACAGATCACAGCATTGACCTTTTCTGTGCTACTGTCAGATGGTGGGGAGGGAAGAGGAGAGACAAACGAGACCATCTGAACAGATTTGTCTCTCAACTTACATAGTACAGAGGAAGGAGTGGAGTGGGAGAGCTCAGACTCAAGCGATTGACTCTCTGAGTTTGCATTTCTCATGGACTTGCCCGCTGAATTGATGGAAAGAAACACAACATATGAACAAACAAAGATGAAGAGGTAGAGTGTGATCAGACTCCTCAGCAGGCACTGGCAGCAGGAGCGGCCGCTGGGGCACGGCAAGGGTGGTGACCAGTGGGATGAAGAAGCAATGGAAGAGGAGGAGTGGTGGCTGGAACTCAACCTCTCCATGTCCCCCTCCTTTGTGAGAGCTGTGTGAGGGTCAAGTACATGTGAAGGAAGAAAAAAACAACAAGAAGGCCAAAAGAAAAATAACGATAATTTAATTACAAGCAACAAGAACTTAAGAAAATCTTTGAGCACACAAACAATGTTAATGATGTACTGTCAGGGGGCAGTGTGGGTGCCAAAGAACAGCTGTAAAGGTCAGAGGCACAAGTGACTCTGTTCAGATGCCAGGGCAGATTTACCCCTGTATCCAGTGTGAGATACAGAGGGCTTTGAAAGAGTTCTTAGAAAATTGCTCTTAGGAATTTGAAGGGGGTTTTGGGGAACATATGTCCCAAAAGAAATAGTTTAAATTGCTGTTTTTCTACTGCTAAATAAAATAAACCCAACAGCTATAAAATATAATACAAATATAAGAAAACAAATGAATGGTTAATATTTCAAAGGAATGTACCTTACAGATGTGTTAAGTAGCATAGATTAGCCACAATTTACCTACGAATCAGCAATTTTCCCATTGGGAATCATCATTTGTTACTAATGATTTCATTAATTCATTTCCAGGGGCAAAAAGGAACCATGAGAAATCCAGACCTCCTGCCCATGCCAAAGTTCATGTCTCACCTTTCTGGGAGTCTCTGGGCATTGCTGGGCAAATATAATGGTGGTATTCTACAGCATTGACTAAAAAAACATATCAGTCTCATACCACAGAGATGCTGCTCCAGTCTCATTACTACAGGATGGAGAAATCCCATAAGTAATCCCAGTAAAAGGCATTGCCTACAGTCCAGTTCTCAGTATGTTCTTTCTGCCCACTCCTGTCATATTTAGGAGGGATCACTCTCATGCTGATAAGCCTGTGATCAAAGGATAATGTCAGAAATTCATGTTAGCAGAGAACCTGAACTGCAGCTTCAAGTCATTTCAGACTCAGACTCTAGGATAGCTTATTCCTTCAATGATTAAAGCTCACTGTTGTTTGCCAAGCACTGTTTCCAGTAAAGGAAATAGGTTCCAGTCCTAGAAGGTGTAAATGTATAGATAAGCAAAGTGAAGTTACAGACACTAAGGTTTTCAGTAAATAAAACCCAAAAAGTAAGCCTGATTTTATGTCTTCAAGTTAAATACCTTCACTTCAACAGTGAAAATAGGGTGAGATCCCGACAGGAGAGGAGAATACACTCTGCATTCCCTCACAGACAGGAGTGAAGGACCTGTCCCTAAAGACACATTTGTGATAGCTGATGTAGGACAGTTTTAATTGCTCCTTTCTTAATGAATCACAACATTCATAATCCTTCACATAGACACGTGCACACACCCACAGGGCACACAGAACACAACTGTCCCACACAGACTCACATGACCCACACTATAAAGAGTCAAATCAATGGAAAAAAAGGAAAGCACTTGCTGCAGAGCTGAATGTTCTCAGTATGTGTGGGCTGGTGGTCTGTGCCAAGGAAGGAACCTTGTACCTCTTGTGCAGTCTGTGCACAATGTTTGGCTGACAGGGGGAGGAACAGAGTGCATAGACCTCATGCCCCTGCAGAGCCATTCCCTGGAAGGTGTGGATCATACTGCAATGCTATAAACCATATGCTGAAACACTTTTCAGTTACAGAGTGGCATCTCCATTCTCCTTCTCAGGAAGGAGAGAGCCTCTTCCCATGCTGTACTTCACACTGTGAAGAAAAGCAAAAACATCTTTAATGTTCTTTATTATATAAGGTGGAAAACATTCCTTTTCTAGGTCTCAAACGTCTTGAGCATACACATAAGGACCCGGACAGTCAGTAATCTGGGAGAATTCTCTCTCCCACCTCTGAAATCCAGTCACTCCATGAGTGTTTTACCTCCAGTGGCTGTTCCTGACAAGAGAACAGCTTTCTCACTCTTCTCCTAGAAAACCTACATGCAGAAGTCAAGTTTGGTGTAGGGGGGGAAATAACCTTTCCTAAGTGCTTGGCTAAAGCATGAAGCTTGAGCTTATAATAGCTGTCAGGGTTGCAGGACTGCCAATTCCCTGAATCATTCCACAAATTGGACCCTGGGGGTACTGTTAGCTTTAATTTATAATAAAACAATCCGAACAGCAGCCTCCAGTGGGAAGATGGGAAGTGTGAGAGGAATACTAAAATGTGAACAACAAGCAAGCTCCCAGGCAATTAATAACAGGGAGATTACATTTGTCTCTCAAATAAACAGAAAATGAAATCCCTGCAGACTGTAATAAAATGTGCACCTGGTATCTGGTGGGGAGGGCAGTGGTACCACCGAGGGTTAGGTTATGGATCTGAAACAGCTGTGCCAGTATAGGAGGTTATTGTGATCATCCCAGATGTCAGCAGCTCAAACTCTCATTCTCAGTCATCCCACCTTCCCACCACAGTAGGTGACAAGCAACAGGACACTACTACTACAACCAGGGTTGTTTAGCCTGGAGAAGAGGAGGCTCAAGGAAGACCTTATCACCCTCCACAATGCCCTGACAGGAGGTTGGAGTCAGGTGGGGGTTGGTCTCTTCTCCCAGGCAACCAGCAGGAGGACAAGACTCAAGCTCTGCCAGGGGAGGTTTAGGTTGGATATTAGGAAGAGATTTTTTTATGCAGAGAGTGATCAGACATTGGAATGGGCTGCCCAGGGAGGTGGTGGATTCACTGTCCCTGCAGGTTTTCCAGATGAGACTGGATGTGGCACTTAGTGCCATGGTCTAGTAACCATGGTAGGGTTGGACTCGATGATCTTGGAGGTCTTTTCCAACCTGGTTGATTCTCTGAAACTCTGCCTCCTCTGCTGCAAGCACAGGTAACACCCTCCAGCTGCTCCTGCAGTGTCCAGAAAGCACACAGTGCCACACTCTCTCTGGGGCACAGCCACAGCTCATCCTGTCCCCTGGCTTGTCCACCTCATACCCTTTATATTGCTGTTATGGAGCAACACGTAAGGAACCTATAAATTACAGAACACTTCAGCTGCTAAATATTTCACATCTGGCACAGAGCTACAGCAGAGAGAAGGACACAGCCTGCATCTTTTCTCAGACCTGTGATCGCTCCTCTTTTCTGAGCTGAGGACACAGTGTATCTTGTCCACCCAACCTGCTCTTAAATGTGATACTACAGAATCACATAAAAGAATTAGGCAAATTATTTCCATCGTTGTTTTTTTTATAATCATATCCCTGAGACACAATTCTGTGTGCTAAAGCTTGACAGAATTTTGTCAAAATCCTACTGCAACAGCACATTACATCACCATGCAGAGGCCCTGTAATTAAATTATCCATTTAATAAGCTTAGCTGTTAAACCACACACAACAGTTTGAAGGAAGAATACAAAGTGTTATGAATGAAGGTAAATTACACCGTATTTTCCTATGCATGAGCTGCATATCCCTATAATTGTTCTCTCATTTCACATTAACTCAAACCTCCATCACTAGGTTGTTATCCATTCTCCCTGTTTTGTCTTTACTATCACTTTATCACCTGTACATATAACATTTTCTTTGAGGCCCAAATCCAATCTTTTATATAAATCAGAGACATACAAACCTAATGCTCTTTTTTTCTTCAATCCCTTTGCTTTAAAACATGTTATTAAAGCAATATGAGCAACATCACAGAAATGTATGAGTAACATCTTTAGAGAGGAAAAAATGGAAACCAAAATATTATCTGCTAAATTACAAAACTAATTGTCTGGAAAAAATATTGATTTTAGTTTTTTTGAGAATAAAAGGAGAGCAAAGAAAGTATTGGAACAGAACAAAAGAGAAACATGAAAACCACTGGCATCTGAACAGAAACTGGTGACAAAAAAATGAAAATGGTGACATTAAAAAAAAAGCAAACCCAAAACCACAAATACATGCTAAAAGTACATAAACTAAGAGTTACAAAGCACTGACTCACACATTTATAATCTACTCCTAGTATTACTGGAACTAGTGTCTTAGTTTAAAAGCATTAACTTTATGTTTTAATCCCAAAGCATCATGGAAAATGGTGCTTTGGGAAATGAAAAGTCAAAGGTAAGTCTGAAATGTGCCACAAGTAACACAGAAGAGCATAAAACTGATTTCTTTTAAAGAAGGGAAAAGACTATTCTCTTTTGAGGTTCATTAGGGGTTTCTGACCTAATGAAACACACTCACAAAACTCATGTTACAGCTTCTCCAAAAGTTTCAGCTTAAAATCCTACCTTTCACATCCTCATCCTCGATGGTTGTGTTGGAACTCTCTGTTGATTCCTGTTGAGAAGTAAATATGAGTAGAAGGTACAAAACAAGCCGAGCCTTATTTGCGTGCCTTGGAGAAGGACAGGATTAGTCACAGGAGTCATGCAAAGCCTTGAAGCAGGGTGGGATGTCATTCACAAACAAATGGGCACACACTGGTTAAGACATTTCCACCTGAAACGGATGTCAAACATTGCCATTCTCTACAGTAGGGAACAGAAACACATTTCCTGCTGTCTAATGCTTTTACTTCACAGGAATGGACAGGAAACTTTTCTTTAACATCCAACTGTACAAAGTCCATCTGAAATGTCACATGGATTACCTCAGCCAAGGAGGAGATCTTGCCATTTTAAGCTTAGTGATGAATCCAACTGTGCAAAATAAGTCATTCCATTCCAGTTCCACCTTTGGAACATGCAGACTCTGCATGCTACAATTTACAACTGGTTTTCTGCTCATGGGACTTATGCCATGTACATTAAACTGAAGCCTCCCAGTGATTTTAAGGATATTGGATCAGATTCAATTTTATACTGGTTTTATGATATTTGCTTTTTTTGAAGGAGATGGCGAATTGATAGATATGACAATGATTTGATAAGCTAAGGCATCTTTGTAGGAGTGTTTTTCGAGTAACCGGTCATGTAGAGGAATGACTCATCTATCAGACAGTTTATTCTTAAGCCACCACACTGTTAAAAAGGCAAGGATCTTGTATCTGTCTTTCATGAATGACCAGAAACATGAAATATTACAGGCAAATTCATAAGGACACTGTCAAATCTGACAGTTTCAAAGACCTGGAAAGTTTTGAAACTTGATTTTTTAAATGCTTTTACTTTCCTGAAAAGTAGAATATAATTATTCTTTTTTTAATTCCAGCTCAGTAACAAAAAGGATTAACTGATCTGTTTTTATCTGAGAGAGAGAAGATAGGGCTAGGTTTGTATTTAACTCTCTAAAGGATTTGACAATTAAATTGCAAAAGGTAAATTTGCCAGTGCCCTTTATTTACTGTGTCCTCACAAGGCTGAGCCAAAGGAATGTTCCAAAGGGCTAATGCATTACTCGACCTTAAAAAAAAACCCAAAACATGTGCATCATAAGTAAAACTATGGGAATTAATTCACACACAAAGAGAACTGAAGGAATCACCATGCTGTTCCTGCACTGGCTGGTGTTAGGCATTTCACTCCACATGGATGGATCATGCTCTACCACTTACAATATTAGATCAGGTACTTAGAAGTGAACGAAAACCTCTCACAAATACAAGTTGTAAACACCATGCAAAGCTCACAGGGCAGACGTAGCCTCTAAGACTGAAGCATCCACTCCAGTTGCCATACTACAAGGATCAGTCTTTCAGACAAATTTGGGAGGAACTCTGTGCATTAAGTGGTTCCTTTGTTTGCCGTGACCTTTTTGGGACATTGAGTATCTTAATTGCTGAGATTATAGCATTAAATCAAGTAGATGTAGTCATGCCAATATTTTGTCTGGGTTTTCTGGGCTTTAGTGGATGAAGATTAGCCTAGTGGGCAAACACAGGCTGCTGTTGCCTATGAGTTCAGACTTGGGGAGCTGAAACAGGAGTAACAGGGAAACACAAGTTCTGTGTCGGGCAGGGAACGTAAAGGAAGGGGATACACAAGCACAACACACACCATCAGCACTTCCATGCTTGAGGGATGTCTGCATGCATTGTTTTGTCACTCAGATCCAATCCTCCTCTCATGAAACAACCACAGGGAGTTAAGACTAGATAAATGAGATGTCAATTCTTTAAGTCAACACTGCAAACAGTGAAATTCTCGTTGAAGAGTAAATTCATTCCAGGAAACCTAGGAACATGTGTTATATGTAAAGGATGGTATTTTCCTGGCCCTTTTCAAGTCCATGCATGAAAAAAACAAAACAAAACAAAACACATTTTAGGGATCAGCTGCCAGACACAAACATCACAATACACAAGAAAAGGAAAAGAACGTGAAGAAAACATGTAAAAATCAAAAGGCTTTTTGGTCACTTGAAATGTGACCATTTTTTGGAAGCTGCTCAGTGATGTTATGGAAGAAAACCAAAGTCCTGTGCAAAAGACATCACGACACGGTGTGTAAGCATGCTGAGAAACAGCAGATGGGATCAACTGAAATGACATCTCTGTCTAAGGTGACAACTGCACATAGAACTCATCAGGATCATCTCACCACACTCTGAGAACAGCATTCTTGAGTTTTATTTATGCTGCAGCATTTTTGGCTGAAATGAGAGAGACCCCAGGCTCCCCGAGATGGGCTGCACAGGGCACTGAGCTCTGTCAACTGCTACCAACTCCCCCAGGAGCTTTGGGAGCTCGGCAGCCAGCAGGACGCACACAGCAGGTGAACACGGATGGAAACAGGCTCAAGAGACACCAGGTGCAACAAAGGTGGGAATGAGATTTTCCTTGATAAATCCCTGGAATGGCCCTAGTTTGTGGTGGAGTAGTAGTGGATGGAATGTGTGGTGTGGAAAAGCAAGATGGAGTTGATTCTTTCTGAATACCTTATTTCCATCAGGGTTGTGGATTACTGTAGTTTGGGGCTCCTGAGCGAGAACAAAATAAAGAGAGAAAGAGTTCCCATTGGTAAATACATTCTCATTGGTGTGAGGGAGTGCAAGAAGAGCCAGCTCACAAACGCTGAACACTGACAAGAGTTAAACCACACGTTAACTGGCCCCAGAGGGTGAAACTGGATGTCTCTAACACAGATTTCCTCAACAGCAAGCCAGCAAAAAGGCCATCTCACCTAAGGCAGCAGCATGCAGAGACCTTATTCAGGGCTGATGCGTGCAGGGCTTTGAAGCTCTGGAGACCTGCAGAGGCTCTTCTGCATGAGGGCAGGCTAAAGGCTTCATGTGCTTTCCTGCCTGAGCCAGGCCAGACAGGGCAGCCACAAATCACCTCTTTTCTTTCATCATGTTTGCTTGTATTAGTATTAAGGGACTGAATCATACAGACAAACTGATAAGGATTAAGGACGAGTTAACTCCCTCTAAACACTACCATGTTTTGGAAGGGGTAGATGACTACCAATTGCTGCCTTGGCACAGCAAGTGAGAGAGATCTTCATGTCATTTAGAAGAATAATTTCCCCAAATCCTTTTCCCTTGAACAGATTCAATAATCTTTGGAATGGCAGTTAGCCAGCACACTTTCAGCGTGGACTATTGGGCATGGCTGTGTCTGGGAACAGACTGCCATACACTCCTGCATGAAACTTGCTAGCTAGTCCTTAGACATTACTTAGGGCATGTGTCAGTGCCAGCTGCTCAAAACAATTCCAGAGGAAAAATCTTTCCTGCTATGTGTGAATTATCCCCACTTTCAAAGTTATATATGCATATGGGACAAAATACCCCATAAACCAGGTATTTAGGCACTGGCATTTGGAGCACTGTGATACGTGCAATGCCTGAGGAACAGAGCTACTAATAAAAGCAAGAGTGCAATGGAAACACTCTCAAACATCACTCTGATTAGCAACATGTTCCTACCAGAGTTTATTAATGAGTGATGTCTCCTGCCGATTCAAATGGAAGAGAAACAAGGAAAAATGCTTAGCTCTAGATGCCTCTTGATCCCAGAGAAGACTTGCAAAGTCCTGCTGAGTTTTTA
The DNA here is from genome assembly GCF_000695815.1 of Acanthisitta chloris. Classification (NCBI taxonomy): domain Eukaryota; kingdom Metazoa; phylum Chordata; class Aves; order Passeriformes; family Acanthisittidae; genus Acanthisitta; species Acanthisitta chloris. The sequence goes on from NW_008677226.1 coordinate 13,144, forward strand.
TGGGATGAAAAGCTGAATAAGGTCTGGTTTATGGCAGCCTAGCAATAATCCTGTTAGCTCTTCTGGATACCAATACTTACACTAAGACAAAGCAGAGAAATGATAGAGTTGCTTTTTGAGTTATGGTTCTTTTTCTGTGCAGAAGGTTAGCATTGATAGGTGGAAACAGTCATCAGGCAAAGAGCTAAGAGCAACATCAAGCGCATTCTACTCACTCTCTGGCACAGCATGCACAAAACTCAGCTACAGTTACAAAAGCTACGACTCTACCGCATCCAGCTCCCACTTAGCATGGGCTGGCAATAAACACGCTCTAATGGACTTCCTCACACGAAAAAAACACACCAGAATTCAAACAAAAAGCTTTTCCAAAACCTGTTTTTTGAAAGCAAACAGAGTCAATGCATGAAAAAAACAAAGCAAATTAAAAAAAAACAAAAACCAAGAAGGAAGAACAAACAGAAGACAGTCAAAAACTTCCAAGATAGCATGAGAAGGAAAATTCCAGGTATACCAGCGCCGGGGTAGGAATATTTTCCTTGGGGCTGGTTACCACGTTGGTTTTGTTGTTTATCTGTAGGTATGCAGAAAATAGAAACAGACAGGCCTTAGAACTCGCGGGAGGCACCGGATCTATATCTCTCTGTATAGAACATCTATAGACAGACATAGATATCTATAGCTAGATATAGATATGGAAATAAAGAATCACAGAAAGATGAACTTATGAACTTGCAGGAACGCTAAGAGCAGCTCCTGGAGCTGGCGGGCAGCTCCTCCCAGCGGGGATGGGCTCTCACAGGCACTACACCCAGGGCTACATAAGGCAGAGATGACTTCAACTGGGACACTTAACAGACCAGAGAGCCCTTAAGTAGCAGCTAATCACATATAAGAAGAATAAAGAATTAATACAGGCTTGAAGAAAGTCCTAAACAGCCATCGCCATTTCCTGACATGCAACAGCGTTAACTGATTTCACCCAGTAGTTCTTGATTTGCAATTAGCACTACCATAAATGATATTTGATTGTTTGTAGCTCTCCAGGAATCTATAGATCTGCTCTATTGGCTTCTGATTCCATAGCAGAATAAATATCGCTGACACTAGAAAAAATTGATGCCCCTTTAGCTTATTTGGTGCTATTTTCAACACAAATTAGCAGCTGTGAGCAACCTTTCAGTCCTGGTGCTATAACCTGGAAGCATAAGGTTTCATCCTATGGCACACATGGAGTTACTCCACCAGTCAGGACATATCTGACATGTAGGTCATCATGGTACTGCTTAAGCTTAGCACAGCACTGCACCTTTGCAAGACTTCTGGCCTTGATATCTGTAAAACATCATTCCAATTAAACTGCTTAGCAGTAAGTTTAAAGGTACCTGATTCTTTAAATCTATTTTTAAGCTTTCATTAACACCATGGGATGGGAAGAACAGAAATATTAAGGGTAATGTACTGAGCCACTTTTTACATGCACTAAGAGCCAAGACTGAAGAATAGGAAAATTGGTTTGAAAGATGTATTTTTTTCCTCTTGCAATAATTAGGGAAAAATATTAGGTACATTTTGGTTGTGTCTACTTTAACCAGAGCAGTCCAAAGCAGCATGCAGAACTAGGTGTAAAGATATAGTCTGGAAAGACTTGGAGCAAAAAAAAAAAGAAGTTCCACTGAATCTTCTAGTCATAGTACTTAGTAATAAATGTGTAAAACAAGGGAGAAAAACTCAAAAATTTTTTCATTATGGATTTTTCTAAAAATGTAATTAACTTCTATGTTTAAAGAAATAAACTGGGGCAATTCTGGGCCAAAACTGGCTATTTTTTCTTCTAAAAGAAAAGCCTTTCTATGGCACATGAAAAGGCACAAAGAAAGAGGAAGCCCTAGAAGAGTGGAGCAAACTGAGCTGCGAATGAAGCATCTGCCTTACGATTTAAACTTCCCAGTGGCTCTGTAGGCCCAGAAGAGCAATTCAGCTTCCCAGCATGAGGAACTTAACTTTCAAGTTAAGGCTTTGCTAAGTTCCAGCCCTGAGCACTGAGCACCACCAGGGAAATTCAGGGAACTTCATGTCCTCTGCAGTTTTTGATGACCATTTTACTTTGGCCCAGCTGACTCGTGGATGGCAGGAATGAAGCCTGCAGCTGAAGGGAATCATACTCAGGGAATGTCTAGATTATGGAAATGTCAACAGGATTTGCAGTAATTAATTACAGACTGCAAATTTCTTTATCTTAACCAGCTTTTAACTGGCTTTGAGGAATCAAAAGCAGTTTGGTTAGTCAATCAGGGAACATTATGTCAGCACTAAATGTTATTTAGTAACACTTGTGATAGGAACCATTCTCCTTTATACAATAAAAATAATTTTCTTTGATCTAAAATCCAAGATCATCATGCACTACAGCAGGAGGATGAGAACAGTTAGTTTTTAGCAATGCTCTCTCTACAGAAATTGTCACTAAGAGAAAATGTAAGTCATTATTGACTTCCAGGTGCTTAGTTTATGCTCCATCCTAGCCTAGTTCTCATCAAATAAATTTCATTTATCTATTCACCATTGCAGCCATAAATGTAAGGGTGTCTGAGGTCAAGACGGGGAGAGAACAAATACCTTTGTGCATAAAGTCTTTCATGGGGAGACAAAACTATTGGCAAGTGTTTTACAGTTCAATTAACCTGCTTTGATATTTATGGGACTCTGAAATGGGCAGAACCCGAACTCCTTACTCAGGGAAAAGCTTTAAGAACATCCCAACCACTTCAGGAAACAAAAGTTCTCCAGGAGAATTGTGGAATAGTGAGAACACAGACAAACCTTCCAAAACAAGAGAAAAATCAAGTTGTAAAACACTAAATTCATATTTTTGGGACAGTGTAGTCATTGAAAGATTACAAATTAAAGGGCTCTAACTAAAGGCAAATAGGCACAAAGAAAAAAAATGAGGAAAGTAATGAAGATTTCCCCAGATTTCATACAGTCCTAGTCAGTAGCAGCTTAATGCAAAATCTTAAGTGATATCCCAAATGAATGTTGTTGAATACACAATGAAAGCAGGTTAATCAAATTTCAGCTCCAATTTTGCCTGAGTAAGGAGAGCAGGTTTGGGTCCATACTCCCTTGGTGACAGCTCTACGGAAACAAACACAATCCATTATAGCTACTGCTGAAAACTGCAGGAAATACATTCAAACCTCCTTTAGTAAGATATAGAGAACCCAACATTCATTAGTAACAGCAGGGAGAGAGAAAGTCATTCAAAACTGTTATTTCCATGTAACCAGAGCTTGGTAAAAGCCTTTGAATCTTTGAGAGAAAACAGCAATTATCTGTACATGTTTTCTCTCTCACAGAACACAGATACATTAATATCTCAACACACATGGTATATTTTGCATGTATTTTTAACAGCATAGGGATATCATTCCAGAGGGAATAAAATATTTTCATAGGAAACAGTTGTTCTAAAGTTGATTTATGCTTAATTAGTGACCTTCTAGTTGTTGTTGTGAAGGAGAACTTTTATGCTAATGCATATTTTGCCAGAAGCCACTCTCTGAGGTCTGACAGCAGAGCAGGACAGACACACACACACGCTCCAAACAGCTGGGCATGAACATAGAAATCATTATGGGTCTTTTTTTCCATAGAATATAAAATATTTTAAGGAACAAACACTGTATCATGGGACTTAATCTTTCACATGGTACTTCCATAGCAAAATGTTAACACACACTTCAGGTTTGGGATCCTAGCAATACCCACACTGGACCTTTCTTTCTAGTGACCTTCCTTTGGACACCACTACCACTGATCCTGGCACTGAAATCCTGTGCTCACCCAAATAACAGACAAATTACATACATAACTGCTCAGACCTTATCAGCAGTCTTTGGTTCTTAAGGAGGGTTGTACTTCCCAGTGAAAGGTGTGGATCATAGAACCAAAGAATCACCAAGGTTGGAGGAGACCTCTAAGACTATTGAGTCCAACCATTAACCTGTCACTGCTGGAACCCCTAAACCCTCCAGCATCAGATCCAGACACCTCTTAAACACCTCAAGGAATGGTGACTTCACCACCTCCCTGGGCAATATTCCAGTGCCTGAACACCCTAACAGGTCTCTCCTAACATCTAATCTGACTCTGCCCTGTCTCAGCTCAAGGCCATTCCCTCTCGTCCTCCCTCCCCCTGACGGCAGGAGAGACATCTCCCACCTCTCCCCAACCCTGTGATGGAGCTGGAGAGAGCCATGAGGTCCTCCCTGAGTCTCTTCTCAAGGCTAAACAAACCCAATTCCCTCAGCTCTTCCTCATACGACATGTTTTTCAAACCTTAAATCATCCAGACCTGGATGAGCGATATTTGCCTTCTCTCTGCTGGCAGCAGCAGGCACAGCCCATCATCATGAACACCTCAAAGGGCAGATTCAAAACCATAACAAACAGGAATAGAGTAAGTTATCATGTGGGATCATAGAGGCTGAATGGACACAAGACTGGAGAGTAGATTGAGGAGGAAGGAAAGTTATTGAGACTGTCAGTTAGACATCCTGTGGCACAGTCCTGAGCTGTGGAGGAAGCTGGCTGGGAAACTGTAGTATGGAAAGGCTGGGAAATTGGCTGTTTCACTCCTGAGCATTTAGCATGGCATCTTGGGCTCTAGTGGCTCAGTTAATGCAATACTATTGCACTGTGCAACATGGTTTGTGCAATGTTTTACGGTATTAATACATTAGCTTTTAAGATCAGGAGGTTTTAAAAAGGAATAGAAAGCTGTTATAAGGTTACTATTTGGTTACTCTTCTTATTGACTAAGGACAGCTGCATTGGCTGATGTTACATCTACTTTGTTGTTTTCATATGTCCCCAGGTTAAAAAACCATTACAGACTTGCTTGAAAGAACTGCAGAACGAGTCACTGTGGATGGCATATAGCAACTGTAGGCTGAAAACTCACAAGGTTGGGCTTTAAAGTCTGGCAGCTTCTCACAGTATGTTAACAAAGCTAAATGCAACTGTTTGATTTCTAAGTGTGAACGTTTCACAGGAGGAAAAAAATCTGTCGATAAAGATCCTCACCATCATCTGAACACTCGAACTGGACTTCCTTTTCTGAATTGACCAGTCAGAGAGAAAGGAAAAGAAGAAAACGTGACTGGTTGGATTTGAAGTATCAATGCATGGAGTACAGTATATTTCTCTTTTGGCTTTTTGTTTTTTAAATCAGAAAAAAAGACAGCTTAAGCTGTAGGAAGGGGTGGAAAAATGCTATGAGTATACAGTATCTCAGTAACAGAAACGACAAAAACAGACTTCCCCAGGTGTAAATCTACTCCCTTTGCTCCACATGACCATGCAGACAAACAGCAGACACATAACAAGTACTGGAAACCAAAGTCTCAAATCCCAACAAGGGTAGGCAAAATTTTGGCAACAATTGTTTCCCATATTCTAATCGAAATTGAGATAGAACAAATACCACGTAGACCTGTAGGAGGAATGATATTTAGAAAGGAAAAGCTGGTCAGATAGAGTGCATAAAATTTATGTATTCCACAATGAGACATGGTAAGGGTTGTCCACAGGAGTGATGGAATATGTGCTTCTCCATGTGACTAAGACATCTACTACTGGCAGTGAGAAGCACCGAAATCATAGTGTACTCATGTCATTTTAGGCCAGGCTCATTTTTTTGATCAGAAAAGTGTGCATGTGTGGGAGAATAGGAACAAATATACCGTGAATCTTGTACTTAAGTATTTATAATGTTTTGTAAAACTAAGACATTAAGTAGAAAATTAAAACTCAGGTCAGAGACACTTCTGAGTGAACACACAGAACACAGAAGAATATCTTTTGATTCTCATAGTGAAAGCTTGAGGCATTATAGCATATTAGTCTTCAGGAGTCCTCTGAGAAAAGAAATAAAATAAATGTCCTGCTGAGTGAGTTTTTTTTCCAAGTATTTATCTAGAATGTTCACTTGTGCAGAATCTCTCCTCCTGCAGGATCTGGTGACGTGACAATAGGAGCTCTAAATCATGTACGAAAGCTGCCAAAATGTTCCCTTCTTAGCAAGGTCTCTTAGTCAGGATGAGCTGATTTGTTGAGATAGTAAACCCCTCAAGTTCTGCCAAATATAACAAGTACATCTGGCAGAATACACCTCATGTGGAGCCAAGCCTACCCACAAACTTTTGGTCTTCCATGAAACCCAATGAAAAGCCAAGGCGAAACAGAGAGGCAATAGAGCTGCAGATAGACACTGATGCCTACAAAGCTAACACACCCACCACCAAACATTGTGCATAAGTTAATTAATAACTCTGGGTCATTAATTACACAGTCATCCTTCATTAAAATAGCAAGAAAAGCATTTTCTCCAGTAGTTTTCTAGCTTCTATTTAATTCCTGTTTTTCAGGTGTTTCATTTCATTTTTAAGCTTTACCTGCTAGCATTAATGACTTCAAATAAGTAAGAAGCACTTATTAACAACTTCTCTAAAGGAAAGGAATAACAGCAATCAATTCTAAGACCTGGCAGAAGTTACAGATAGGTGGTGACTAATAAAATACATTTAACCTACCTTAACTCCATCTGGTTTCTTCAGCAAACTCTTGGCTGCTGTAAAAGGAGACAAAGAATTTCAGTGTCAGGTGGTTCCCCCTGAGCTTACCCAGCTGCACACAACCCCCACTGCCTCCCAGCTCCACAGACATTCTCAGCTTTTATTTCCTCCTTTTGTTCTCTAAGTATAGGGAATGCAATCTTTGAGAAACTACCAATACTTAAGATGATCAAACATCTGATTTAAAGTTGTAGGATAACTGTACTTAGACAAGGAGAGAGCTCCTTGGGCAGCAGAGAGGAAATGGAAGCAGGGTGAGTGTAAAAGCAGCAGCTTTGGGTATATTCATGTTTTCAACTGCAATGTATTTGTTGATGGGGATTGTTTTATCTGTTTGATAGTTTGATGTGACTATGAAGAAGTATTGTTCTGATGCAGGGACTTGCACCAGATGTTTGCAGAGCCCACTGATGTTATTAATGTGACAGGGACATAAAAATAACTTGCATCAGATCAGTAAGGTACCTAGAGATCGTGGTGAGGTGCAGTGTTATCTATCTGCTCCACCTTTAGGAATTTCCCACCAGGGCAGCATCAGTCTCCTTGCGTGAAAGGTCAAGGCAGTTGTAAATCAGAAGGGAAGGACAATTTGCTAGCAAAGTCTTGTTTTGGAGAGTTGTTTCCCAGTGGTCAAAAATAACAAATTCTAGGCTTTGCTTCAGCTTCTAATGAAGAAAACCTGCTATTTTCTGAGTCAGGGTGTACACTGATCACGTTTCTTCAAAGCAGTGAAGACTGATGGGCAAAACTTCATTTGCCATAATATTATTCCTGTGCTAGGCTTTCAATTCCACCACTTAAAACTGGCACCAAATCCCTCCAAACTGCTAAATTTGGAGGGCTAACGTGCAAGCAAGCACAGCTCAGCTCTGAACCTGAAAGCATTTCCAGCAGAAATACACACTGGCTGACCTACCAAATCCAAATGAACTATTCACTAAAGCGTAAATGCTTCGTGACTCACTGCCAAAGACTTGAAGAATAATAAATTACACAACAAGCCTGGCATTATTTGGGTTTGATTGCTGTTTATGACCCAATCTTCACTTCCGATCATATTTCACAGCTTGGGCTGTACGAAATTGCTGTGCTACATATAAGGGAGACAGTCCTGACATGGAGCTCCATCATAAGGATGGCAGTAATAAAAAACCCCAAACCAATTGGACCTTGTGAGCCTAAGGCTGCTCAGCCTGAGGGTATTTAAGTTTATGAATATGTAATTTACAGTTGAAGCTAATTCTTGTAATTGTGGCTTATTTTCCAAATGGGCTGTACGAAATTGCTGTGCTACATATAAGGGAGACAGTCCTGACATGGAGCTCCATCATAAGGATGGCAGTAATAAAAAACCCCAAACCAATTGGACCTTGTGAGCCTAAGGCTGCTCAGCCTGAGGGTATTTAAGTTTATGAATATGTAATTTACAGTTGAAGCTAATTCTTGTAATTGTGGCTTATTTTCCAAATGCATCGGCATTAAGTGCTCATTTTAGAGCACAGAAAATACAGGATCACTTCAGTGACTGCACAGAAATGACTGATGTCCATTATTATGTTGTTTACATGAAATAAAACCTGGAAAGTGAAGCCAGGTTAATGTTTATGATTTCATTAACATATCAGCCCTCTGAATGCAGTGTAATAATTGTGGACATCAGCCAACACTGCCATCAGAGCTCCCACAAGGCCCATGGCTTACAAATAAGATGAACAAAAATACATGCGCCTGTATTATGCAATAGGACTGCTGCATGTTTTTGTTCACAGAAATATGTGCGTAAATATTGAAAACAAACCATTTTCCATACATCTTTGATAAGATACACCTTGTTGCAATGTGTGCTTACAGGATCTGATGCAACAGGGCCTTAGCTTTTACGTCACCACAAATATTGTAGGCACTCCTTTAACTTGAGGAATGCATTTAGGGAAAGCAAAGGGAGGAGCTATTTCTGAAACATAAGGCCAGAAAACATAGAAGTTAACTGCTTTCAAAGCCTGTTTCATCCCCCCCAGCCCTGACACTGGCACAGGGTGCCCAGGGAGGCTGTGGCTGCCCCAACCCTGACAGTGCTCAAAGTCAGGTTGGATGAAGCTTTGAGCAACCTGCTCTGGTGGGAGGTGTCCCTGCCCAGGGCAGGGCATTGGGGCTGGATGATCTCTAAGCTCCATTCCAACCCCTAAAATTCTATGAAAATACGAGGAAACATACACTAATCCTTATAGGCTGCTGTAGGTCCTTTTGCTCCATTTGTGCATGAAACTTGTGAGTTCTTTCAATGCTGAGCAAACATTACACGTTCTATGTAAACAATTAAATGAAAGCCAGGAAAATGAGGGCACCAAAAAGCAATAACAACAAGTATTGTGTGTGTGGCACTGCCAGCATGTCCCTCAAAACGTGCCCGGGATGGATTACTATGCAGTATTTCATGTTGTAGGATGTATTCCGTACTCAACTGCCTCTGTTGGGTTTGGCTTGGAATGTAATTTTCGTAGTATTTTGATTCATCTTTCTTTAATCACAGATACTGCATACAAATCAAATATTGAAAGAATTTGCAGGAGCAAAGCAATCAGCATATTCTAAATTAAGCCCACAATGAAAGATTTCTTGCAACTACAAGCAAGAGCTATAAATAAAACCTAAGGCAGCACTAATAGGCCAGAAAGCAGGCTGGAAAGAAATGCTGTTGTGACAACATGGAGAAATTAAAGTGATTGAGGACAAACAGCAATTTGGATTTAGAAGAGGAAAAAAGAAGTTCCTTTCACGTGCTGAGGGTCTTACCTCACAAGAAATATACATTCCACATAAAAGGAAGAAAAAAAAGGAAAATAAAACACTTTTATAACCACATCTTTATGGACAAATGACCTCCCAAAGCATGCTTGGCAATGAAATACAATGAATGAACCAAATGGAAAAATCAAATGTCACCAAGAAAAAAATACAGGTCATTATGGTGTAAAACAGGAGGTGACGGGTGAAAAAAAATCCAAAAACAAAGCATAAAACAAATCCTGTTGGCTTTTCATGCTGAAATACTGTTTAAAACTACTTCAACTTTGACTGTTCATGGAAGTTGAATTTGATCCTTACATGTATAGACAGTGACAGTCATGGAAAGGGATGAGGATGATTTATTTGTTGGATATTTAACAGTCATTCACTTTTACAGGGTGTGCAGCCTGCAGCATTCCCACCTTTAAATGAGCTGGCAAACACTGGGGATTCATTAGGCATCAGCTCAAAGGAGCTGAAGTAAATGCAGCCTTCTGTGTTTAGGTGTGTATTAAATAAAGGCACTTAACTAAGAAAGAAATTGTATGTTAAGCACAATGCAAATTGAACAAGTTGTTCTGGCATTCACGATTATGCAATTTTTTTGGATGAGTCAGTGCTTATTATTACTCAAAACATGCCCAAAGCACTATCATGTTTTTGTCTGTACAGTAATTTATGTTACACTCCAACAGTTGCATCATAGAGGAGGAGGGTATGTACAATCATGGATTTTTAAAGCTGGTGTTCTTTTTCATCATTCACTCAAAGTCTCTAATGGAAAAACGACAAATTCAACATAGCATCAAGATTTTGGCAATAGTGCTATGGAGGACAATTCTAACTCTGCTAACAGCAAGTGCAACTTTTGCTATTCTATTTGTTTAGTATAAAGATCCAAATCTTCAGGGATAACACTACAGAATGATTTCATGAAGGGGAAACAAATGTTATAATATCCAGCTAGGCACTGCTAGGCATTACAAGAGCAGGAAAAGGACGACTCATGTTACTACATTTCTTATTTCTTAGCACAGCAATAAAGAAATGGAGGTGCATTACTTTAGTTTTAATACAGGATGTAAAAGAATCATGGAATGACAGTTCACATGTATAAAAATAAGTAAGATTTCAATGTGGTTTGGTGACACTTATGCATGTGGAGTTATATGCATCACTTTCAATTCTCCTCCACCAGAACAGGCAGAAAAACACTGTCCATCTTTTGACAGGTAACAACCAAAATACAGGGAAGGAGCTCAAATTCTACTGAAAAATTAGACTAGAAGACAATCTCTTTGGCTGAAATAGTTTAAATTCTCATTTACTTCTTCAAAGGAAACAACTTCAGAAATATCATATTTAGATGCTCCTGTATAACAAAGATCTTTGTGTACTGCTGAATCCTAATTAGACCTTAGTCATGACAGACATCAAAGCATAAGTACTGTATTAATCTGTCGCTCAGTGAACATACCTGAGAAATTTCTGGTAGCCAGCATTGTGGTCAGAATGGCCCCCTGTGTGCACACACATTTGCTCAAATTAGCATCACACTCGTGTAAAGTTCTGCACGTGAACGAGACACAACCGAAAACAAAACGCGCGGAAGTGACATCAGTTACTGAACCAGCCCTGGAAGAACAGATTGTCTGGGCATTACCTCTCACCCACCAGGCCATGAAAGCATAAACTGTGGTTTAATCTTCAGCACACACCTATCAGCAATCTTGATAAGCTCTAATATTTCCCAGTTGTGAGCACACAATGCATAAGCCACAAGTGCTCCCAGGCACAGCAGTTACATGGCTGAATATGACAGAGACTTTACTGACATCTTTAGATTCATTTTTTAGGGAGGAATAGAAGATTATTTGTAATGTACAAACAACACTAGAAATGTTCACATCTGTAAAAATTTCCCATCAGGCCAGGAAAAAAAGAAAGGATAATCCAAAAGAATAACCTTAAGGATTTTCCTTCACCAAAATATTTTAAATGTCTAAATGAAGCTGATTGTTATTATTTTGAATACAAAATATGCTAAATTCTATTCACCTTCATGAAAAGTCTAAGATCCTCGTGGCAAAAATTGACCATTTATCAATAGTTCAATTAAGCGTAATATGCAGCAAAAATGTGCTTAGGGACCATTTGTTTTATATGTGGAACATGAGCACAAGTTTTCATTCTTACCTTTAGTTTTCTTCTTGCATTGAATTTCTTCAAGCAATCTACAGTCTCTTGTCTGTGCATCATAGAGGCAACAGTCGAACGTTGCTAGGAGAAGAAGAGAAGAACAATTTTAAGACACCCAACAAGCTGTTTGGCAGTTTATTTACTCTACAACACACATATTACAACCCACATGGTCCAAAACTTGGGTGTTTATTTTCTACCTCATCTGACATTGTGCAGACCTCTACACATGTGGGAAAATTCCAAAGCAACAAAACTGAGGTCTCATTTTACTCAGCCTTTTTCACCTGCAAAGTCCTCTTTAGAAGTCACAGTGTGGAATACACTGAGAATTGGAGAGCAGCCCTGGATGCAGGAGCAACCAGGCAGCCTCTGCTACCTGAAAATTGACTTCTAAAATGCTTTTCATTTCCTGTCTTTACAGTTCATGCCTATCATAATGGTCACAGGGAAATGAAGAAGCAAAGTGCTATCTAACTCAAAGTTACATTTTTGTAAATGAGTTTCACTTAGAATTTAAAACAACACTCTAATTTTGGCAGGAACTTCTGCACCACAAAGTCAGGGCAAAGGAGTTATTTCTGCAACAATCTTATCCCAGGTTGAGATCTCAACATTCACCACTATTGACTTTATCTGTGTAATTACAACTTTACACCCCCTAGTTCCATAGCTGCATGAGTAAGGACAAAAGTTACCCTCCAAACACCTTTGCTATATGCTGAACTAAACAATAACTCAAATCACCCTGTTAAACCTGTGGAAATTACTTACACAGATCCATGGATGCTTTAGTGCTTCTGATGCTGTGATACGTTTCGCTGGGTTGATAGTGAGCATTTTATTGATAAGGTCTTTTGCCTCAGGAGTCACTGTGTCCCATTCTGGGGAGGGGAACTTCAGAGAAAAATACACATGGGTATATTATCTTCTGTAATCTCTAAACAATTTTACCTAAGGATCCAGTACTGGATTCAAAGAAGAGCTTAAAAATCATAAGGTTCTGTTTTTTCCCTCTTCATCATTCACAAGTTACTTAAACCTGAGGACCAACAGACTCTTTTCTGTTTAACACAATATAAATAGATGATGGTGCAAGGTCTATATTTAGGAAGTTGTAGACTTCTTAGAAACAATTTGGAATAACTGATGGAGTTTAGAGTCACTGGTTGAAGTGATAAACCCCAAGGGAAAACACAGGCCCCTGGGAGGTCACAGAGGCCACAAGAGGCTCACCAGGATAACGTCAGCTTATTTGATGTATACAAGGAGCAGACAATGAAAGCTTGGAGCCATAGGCAAATCAGCTTTAAATTGGCATAGGGTGTTCCCATCTCAATCAGGTTCAAGTTATTAAAGCAACTTTAGCTATTTTGAGTGACTCTAAGATCATCAAGACATAAAAATTAGGAAACCATTCCAATTTCACTTTTCACTCTAGGAAACTCCTACTCAGAGGTACAATTACAAATAGCTGAATAGACAGCATGGTACATACATCATAAGCACCAGCCTTGATCTGCTGGTAGAGCCTGTGCTGGTCTTCATCCCAGAATGGAGGGTATCCCACCAGGAGGATGTACAGAATGACTCCTGCAGAAGATTCACAGCACCATTAAGGAATTTCAAGATACAAACTCCAGAAATTCACTTAGTACCTAACAACCATGTAAAACAAAAGGCTCAAGAGTATCATCCAAGTCACTGGAAAATACTGCACTTCCTCCTGGAGAAAACAGTACATGTGGGGTTCACAAGAGAACCTCTTATGGGCAATCATGAGCACCATAGATCAGGAATACTGGAAATATTTATCTAACTGCAGAAATAATATTCCATGATTCTGGATGTTTGAGGAAAATGCATTTATTACTTCTGGTTTTATCATGGCTAGTAGTGGTGTCTGTAAGATTGTGTTTTGACTCATCTCATGCAAAGAAAATTTGGGCAACTCAGTTTATCTGTATAAGTATATGGTCAATAGGAAATTAAACGACCACCTGCTGTTCTTACAGAGATGGTTCTCTGTTACTGAAGAACTGCTTCCATAAATACAACCAAATAAGGATTGTGGGTAGAAGTACAACAAGGAAAGCAGCCACTGTTTTCAGCTGGGTACCTGCCAGTACCTCACACTACACTGCTTCAAGAATTGGGTGATAAATAATTGCTCTGTACTCTAGTTCACAAAGCATTTAATTCTGCAGTTTAAACCTGCAGTTGTGGTGTGTTGGTCAGCTCATATTTTAGGCTGCTTGTGAACCAAAACTAAGGCTCAGCTCACAGGGTGAACTGTTACCCTTTCTAATTATTCAGGCATCACACACCTGCAGCTGTAGAATAACAGAAAATCCAATGACCTCCATTGAAAATTAATACTGAATTTCATTAAATGCCCATTTTCTGATGCAGAATATAATGCAATCTGGACATCATTTCTCACCCTTAAAACACTTCACAGTGGACTGAACACATCTTTCAGAGTAATGTCTTACCACATGCCCACATATCCACAGGTTTGCCATAAGGATCTTTCCGTAACACTTCTGGGGAAAGGTATCCTGGGGTACCAGCAAAGCCTGCCAAAAGCCAAGGAATTATTGTCAAAAGCTGTATGTGCTCTGCAAAAGTCAAGTGACGTTCACCTCAGCCCACAAGACACAGGACATCATCTCCCAAGTCATCAACCACGAACTGCTTGATTTGGAAATTTGCTTTTTATGGTACATCACCTAGAAGGATCAATAATGGGAACACTTGTGCAGAATAAGAGCATCCCTGTCTGCCATCATGTCTGGTAGAGGCACTGACCTGCTAATAAGCAGCTCTGTAGAAAGGACCTGGGAGTTCTGGTGGACAACTAGCTATCCATGAGCCAGCCCCTATGGCTAAGAAGGCCAATAGGATCCTGGGATGCATGGGGAAGAGCATTGCCACCAGGTCAGGGAGGTGATCCTGCCTCTCTACTCAGCCCTTGTATGGACACACTTGGAGCGCTGTGTCCAGTTCTGGGCTCCTCAAGACTAGAGGGACATGGAGCTCCTGGAGCAGGTCTAGCAGAAGGCAACAAAGATGCTGAAGGGACTGGAGCACCTCAGTGATGAGGAAAGGCTGAGGGAGTTGGGGCTGTTCAGCCTCGAGATGACTGAGAGGGACCTCATTGATGTACTCAAGTACATGAATGGGAAGTGCCAAGAGGATGGATCAGGCTCTTCTCACTTGTGGAAACCAACAAAGTGGGAGGTAAGAGCAAAGGAAGTTCCACCTGAATACAAGGAAGAACTTCCTTTCCTGTGCAGTCACTGAGCACTGAACAGATTGCACAGAGAGGACATGGATTCTTCCTTAGTGGAGATACTCAAGAACTTTCTGGACCCAACCCTGAGCCATGTGCTCTGGGCTGGCCCTGGTTGAGCAGGGAGGTGGGACCAGATAATCCATTGTGGTCCCTTCCAACCTGACTCTGTGATTATGATTCTGTGACTTCCAGGAGTGAGATGCAAATACCTGTGGCTCAGGGTCAAGGTGAAAATTCAGCAGAGTAGGGGAAATGTGGAAAACATTATGTGAATGATTCCCTTGAAGATATTAACTGAATGGCAGAAAATTTCACACCATGCATGCCAAAAACTGTTACTGGGTATTTTTAATCATTAGCCTAATTTAGGCTGTTTTAAAATAGAACCAACATATAAAAATTGAGACTGTAAAGATGACTTGGATGGGATTTCTGGGAGTCCACCAGCTGTCAGCTGTGAAGGTTGTTACCACACACAGAGCACTTCCTCTGACATTTGTGGGGGATTAATTAGCAAAGCAAAGGGGCACCTAAGCTACAATATCATAACTGTAAGGAGCATTTAAGGAGTTCTGTTGAGTGGTATGGGAGGGCAGGTTTCTGAGTAAACAACATACAGAAAAGTGATTAAATCATTTAGAAGGAAGGAAAAAAAGAGTAATCAAAATTCTTCACACAGAAATGGAAACTCAATTCAGCCAGATGGTGGTAAAGTAAGTGTTCAGAGACATACAGGCTTAGCTTTCCAAATAACACAATTGGGTTTTACTTAGGATGAAGCCCACCAAACCCAGGGCTCAGCCTTAGCTGTTTGTATTTCTCACAGCTACTGCTAATCTGATCTTCTCACTGCAAACTTCATTTCTGTGGAGTTGTTCCACTTCTGGCAATCTCCTCACAGAAGTTTACAGAAGCATCTCTGAAGCAATCTAGCCTTTAAAATTTATATGTTCTTCATCCTTTATTCATTACCAACAGTGCTGCTTTCTCTAAGCAGAAATGCAAAATGTAGGTATAAATGTTACTTTTCTTAGGACGCTGTAAAGGATAAAAACTTAATGACCACTAACAGTCTGTGCCATTTCAATGAGTGTGAGTGTTCTTCCAAGCATCTTTGCCTAAAATAAATGCATGAAAGGTGAGAATTCAGTGGCTTTTATGCAGGACCACATGTCACTTGTGCAATACCAACTTGGATTCCACAAGACTCATGAGAGACGGTGATAATATATGAAGTGTATGGCAAATCATTTGGAGTGGGAAGAGGAAATGAAGGAACTCATTCTGTATAGTCTACTGAGGAAAGAGCTAAAACATGGTCATGAAAAACAAGCCTGTTTTTTGCAGTCTCCTGATATGAGAGCTATGAATTGTTTAGGAGTACTATCATACAGGAAACACATCTTAAGCTCTTTGGAGAAGCTGAAATATAGATGTTCTAAGTAGCTTTAAATAGAGTGCTGTTTCGTAGCTCTTCTTGGCTGTAGTGCTCTACATTAGTATTTTTGCTCATTTTAAAGGGAAGGTAAAGTTGTCTTGACTTTAAAACTTAGCACAGCTCAATGAACATTACTATGCATCACTTGCAAATAAACTTGAAAGAGAAAATAAATAAAGCACCTAGCTAACCTTATCTAATTATATACAGAATGAGTCTAAATAGAAATAATTGCCATAGTTTTAGTACATAGAATCATACAATGGTTTGGGTTGGAAGGACCTTAAAGATCATCTAGTCCCACCCTGTGCCATAGGCAGGGACATCTTTCACTAGCCCAGGTTGCTCCAAGCCCTGTCCAACCTGGCCTGGAACACTTCCAGGGATGGAGCAGCCACAGCTTCTCTGGGCAATCCATGCCAGTGCCTCAGCACCCTCACAGGGAACAATTCCTTCCTAATATCCAACCTAAACCTACTCTTTGAGTTTGAAGCCATTCCCCCTGTCCTGTCACGACATGCTCTTGTAAGTAGTCTCTCTCCAATATTCTGAGTGGTTTAAAGAAGCAAACACAGAAGGATACACAGTCATGATCTCAGTGAAACAGAACATACTAAACAGTTAACTTATTTATCAGATAAACTTATTTATCAGATATTTATCAGATAAAACAGTTAACTTATTTATCAGATAATTCTGTTCAGAGGGACCCCAAGTAAGTGTGTACTCTTCAGAAAACTACTGTTAATAGTAGGAACTACTTCAGCTAGGGCACCTGCAAAGCTGGAAACTGACTGTACAGTATGTAGAAAAGAATGAATCACCTTGTACTCCTATCACTGTGTGATTTAAGTGACCAGAGATTTAAGTATCCAAAATCAATGCTGTGCTTTTGGTGAGTTTGCTGGGGCATGGGCACATGAGATGTCACTCAGCCTAAATAACTAACAGTCTCAAACCTTCCTTATGCAAAGATTATATTTACCCTTGACTTGATAAATGGTGAGCACCTCTCTTGAATCAAAACTTGCTGAAGGTCATCTGTAATCCCACAACATAAAGAGCAACTCCATCACCTGCAGCGAGGGGCAGAGTCACCTGCCTGACACCTTCCCAGCACATTAAACATCTGCTAACAGGGTGGAAGGTTTCCACTAAGCCCTGTAACACTTTCTACAAATAGACAATGAAGAAATTTGTTTTACAAACATGTAAACCCTCAAAGAATTCTGTGTATTCAAACACAGAGCTCGAGCCAGTTTCCTGCTGTGACAGAGAAGGGACCATCACACCAGAGGACTACACCCTAAAAAGGGGGGGAAGAAAGGAAAAAAGAAAGAAAACCATACTGATGCAGAGCTATCATTAGAATCAGAACATGCCATGGGCCACCAAGTCCTGCAGAATCCAGTGGAAAGCAGAAAAATCTTCTGGAAGACACTGAGAAAAAGTTCAAAACACTGAGTACTTTGAAGTTCATGTTCTGCCCTGTTCAAGCAGTCCCAAAGCTGAAGGAAGACACTCAGACCACTATGGAAAGGCTTGCCAGAGGAAGCTCCAAGAAAGGTACAGAACCTACTAATCTTATCAAGTACCACATTTTTTATAGAAAAAGAGCCACATTAGACTACTTTGTTTTTATTACCTTGCTGACTCTTCCTTACACATATACTTTGAAGACATTCTGTTCACTTCTGTCAAGTTCTCGTGATAGTGAGTCTAAACCAAACACTTCACAAGAAGCAAATGACCAAAAAATGAAGTGCAAGGCTTTAGAGGGAATTGGAACCTCCTCTGCATCATCTGTAGCCACAGTATGTACAGAAAATCCCCCTGAAGTCAAGTTCAATCTGCTGCTTTTTTTCCTGAGACGCTTCCTGTTTACCTGATGTTTTTGTCATTGTCACAAATCACTTGTGTTTTGCCTTGTTCCTATTGCACTCCTGTTGTACTGGTCTGCTCGTTGATGTGCAAGAGCAATCTCCTGTGCCTTTGTGGATTACTGGAATCCATTTATATAAAGGCTGGGATTTAAAACAACAGGCTAGCTTATCAAGCTGCCAACATATGTCCAACAGCACTGCCTGGGCAGCTACATGTAGTTATAGCCTCCACTGCAAACACTCTCCCTCTCCACTCACTGCCTGCACCAAAACCTTTGTGCTTTTATTCCAACCTTGACAGCAAACTCACAGTCACTTTATTCCATTTTAGCTGCACTTTCTAGCTGCTCTTAGGGATAACAGGTAGCTGCTATAAATATTTTATTCTGTGTTTTTTTCCCACCTGGGATTTACAATAAGTTTTGTCCCATGCTTCACATCTGTTCAGAGGGTGATGTGACAGATTTGTACACGTCCTATTGTTTAAAATGATCAGTATTAAATATTTTCCACCACTTTCCTTTGGGCACCTGTTAACTGTAGCAAGTAATCTGTAATTAGTATCTGTCTACAGCTCCAGGTACTCAAGCCCTTTATTTCTTCCATTCAAGTCATATTCCAAAGTGCTTCAGAATAAAATCTCCAGGTGTTCCCAACTGACACAGAACTGCTCAAACTGTTTTGATGACTGGGCAGGTACACTCAGTAGTATTAACCTACTGTCTTACTCCTCAGTCACCTGAACACCTGATGGGAAACCACCCACCTCTCTCCCAGGCCCTATTCTCATCCTTCCTTCCTCTAGATACACAGGAGAAAGTGGGGGGAAAAGGGGCTAGTATGCACCTATGTCAAACTTACAGGCTGACAGAAGCTAGAACAAGCTAGGAACCAAGAAACTAAGTTTTTCAGGGTCAAGAAATGCCAGTGGCACTTAGACTTCCTGCAAAGGGACATTTGTAAAACTATATTTCCTAGAAGCATGGATTAACACCCCTCTCTCTCCATCCCACCCTGGATCAGTACTGCTGTGCTGGCAAAATCCCCAGTATAAACACTGTTGGGCCGATGTCTTTGGTGCTGTGTGATGAGGTTGTTTACCTTTGCCAGTGAAGAGGAGGCTATGAAGCACAGCCATGTCCTATCTAAGCAAGCTCTGAGGTTTGGAAATGTAGCCATAGGTCATTTTTGAAGAGTTGGAGAATTTATCTTTAGGGTTTTTTTTTTTCTGATTTTGTTTGTTTTATTTGTCTATTTGTTTTTTTTAAACAAATAATATCTGTTGTCCAGCTCTGTTCAATGCAGTGAGAATTACAGTTAACATCCTTCCTGGAGAAAAAGATCTAAAACATAGTCAGCAGTAGGGACTGAACTATGGACCAAAACACCCCTTAAAGCCACATATCAAGTAGTCACACAGCTGCATGTATAACCCTGTGGTGAGAACTGGGTGGTTTGAGAGGCTTAATGGCTATGCTGAATAAGTGGTGAGGAAAAAAAGTATTTACTTACCAAACCAAGCCTGTTGTTCTCCCTGGACTTCTATAGCCAATCCAAAGTCTGCCAGTTTTACTGCTGCTCCCTTGGATTTGCTAGCTAGAAGTAAGTTCTCAGGCTTTATTCAGAGAAAGAAAAAAATTGAGATGAAAAGATAAATAAATACATTTTAGACAGGTTTTCACTTAGTTTTAGTTATGGTAGTCTGGAAAAGAACAAATACTTAGAGGAGTGAAAAAGGGAATAAAACACATGAGTTTCCTCCATGAAATTGTAAAATTTGCAAGTTCCCATTCCTACTTGGAAAGAACCACGAGGCCTGTGCACAGCCTCCATGAGCCCATGGCAGCAAGGCTAAGGACAGTGTGGAGAGAAGGTTGGCCAGGATGGGCATATAAAACTGTGACACCCACGTGTGCAACAGGACAAACCAGAGATTCCCAAGCACTTACTGGAAACCTGTGGCAGAGGCTCCCCAAAAGACAGGGATTCTTTGGTGATTAGCCTACTCTATGTAGTTTGCAGGATTAGGCAGCTCTAACTGTCAAACGTCAATATTTTCATGACATTTTAACAATAAGAGCCTATCATTCTGTTTGTATTTCGAGGGCAGGTGTGTTTGCATTGCAAATCTTGCAGCAAAACCAGCATGCCCACCTGTGCCTGCAGAGAGACTATCAGAAATAACAATGACAGTTAGGGAAAGTTCCTATTTTGCTTTTCTCTTAGGGTGCGTTGGTCTCATCTGAGATCAAATGCTCCATTCGCACAATTAAGGGAGAAGGATATGAACATAATCATGTTCATACTGCTGCTCCTAACGTATCCTTTTATCTGCAGTTAGCAAATCCATTAAGTGCAAATTGCCCAAAGACAGTTTGATAGCATGAATGTTTACTTTCAAAACCTAAATAACTTATAAAACACTGTAGAATCCAGTGTATCATTTCAGAGATATGTGACTCTGAGAGTATTTTCTTCCCATTTCCTTCTTTCCTATCTCAATGATCTTTTAAATCAGGTTTTGTTCTACATTTACAGAATAACAAAACCTCACTTTCAAGGGTATTGCTGTGAGCCTTCAGCAGCAATTTTTGTAGTGGTCTATGATAAAGGACTTCCCTCTATCCAGCCTGGCACTGGAGACCCAATCCTGCAAACTCTTAAGTGTGTATTCCAGGTTAAACCCAGCAGCAATCATATCATTTCCACAGGACTATTTGAGTGATTACAGTTAATCCCATGCAGGTACTGAGTTTGGAAACAGTTAAGATCATAAGCTGCTTTCAGCCAAAGCTATCTTTAATACATGTCAGGTATCCAGCAAAATATGCTTGAGCCTAATTAAGACCTCAGCCACTGTGATACCTCTATTAATTAACAACATGGCTGGCCCTGACAAACTCTTTGGTCTAAAGGTGCTTTTTTTCCCCCTCTCATCAAACTGTAAAGGAGCATCTTATTGGCAAACACTGTTCTCTCACTCATCCCTTTGTTGGCATGTCATGGAATAGACAGTGTTAAAAACCTTTCATCAACAGTTACTTGATGAATCTTCTATTTCCACATGATTTAAAATTGAGATTAAGGTTTTTCAAAACAAAATATAATCTTTATAGTCACTTTAATTATCAGTAACCACCTCAACTGTACAATATCAAACACTGAGTTGTCTGAGTTCTCCACATAGCTGAGGACTATTCTCTAGGTTCATGATTTTAACAATGTCACCCTCCTTGTCATTTAACACACCAATTTCAACCTACAGTCACATAGTTCTGGCAGGTTTCCTATAAGAGTGAGAGAAGTTCACACTAAATCATTCCTGGAATGCTGTTCTTATATAAACCTCTTAAAGCAGTGGATGATCCTGTTTGGTCATGACCTTCAGGCAAGCCAAAAGCAGTGAAAAGCCTCACCCTCTTGGATGACATGCAAGCACTACCCCACCGAGCACACATGGGATTCCATTCAACACAGCAGCTCTGTGTTTCTGCTGCTCTTGGGGTACTTTTTGTTGGTTCTTTTTCCCTCTTGGGATTTTGGTTTTAAGTTCCATTAGGTGTCTTTGGTCTGCAGAAATACCCCTGTCCCAGGTGAGTGTGTTCCACCAGAAGCTGAAGCAGGATTCCTGGTTTACTCCCATGCCAAAGACAACAGCCTCTTGGGCAATGCTGTGTGGGTCTGTGCACTTAACCGACATGCAGCTGTCGTTTGAGGCTGAGGAGAGGCATGCTGGCTAATTAGCATGCATTAACTTGGAATGGCTGCAATTACTTGGAAAACATTAACATCCCAGTGTGGGCCAGGCAGGGCTCTGGATTCCATAGTGTCACCTTGTGTTCCCAGGCAATGGGCTGCAGTCAAGCATGCACAATGGCACTCTTAACTACTAAAATTACTTACAAATGAATTAATGTGAGTTATGGCATATTTTTCCAAAGGTCTTTAATCTTTAAGACATCAAGTACTTATGTGTTTGTCCTTGAATATAACCAGACCATCCACTTTTCGAGGGTCATAATCACCTGAGCAGAACTGGAATTCCTACCTGGAAGTGCCCTTTTACCAGCTGTTAAAGACAGGTTGCCACTAACAGGCTGATATTTTTCCGGATCTAGGATCCACCACCATTCTGACTCATGGCAATGATTGAAAACAGAGCATCACAAGCACTTCTGCAGATCACAAGAGGCTGTGAAAGCTCTGCTCCATTTGCTACTAAATTACGCTAGGAGGAAAGTAAATAAAGCAAGATCATCCAAACTCTCCTCTCATTGCCCTCTCCACCCCCAAACACTCCATCAAATTGTGGACTGAGTTATAGGAAAAAAATCCCTCAAGTTTTGCAGTTTAAGCATCCATGCCAGCCCATAACCACTTTCTACATGTCTTGCTGTTCTGGGCTTGAGCCTTGGCATCTTCTTTTTGGCACACAGAGTTCTGCTGGGATTTCACCACAGTCTTTCATCTCATTCTCTGGTTTCTTTTGCTTTTGCCACAAAGTAGTGACTGAAGAAGGAAGGTTTTCTGCCTCCTCAAGTTTTCACTTTCAGAAATGAAACTGGGCACTGCAGCTTGGCAGGAACAGTTTTTCTCACACTGTTTTTTCAATCCATCCTGGATCTGCCAGGATAAGAAATCCACACATGGTCTGAAGCAAGGAACATCTGGATCCAAGGCATTTCCACAGGAAAAAAAAGATGTTTTCTGTGAATGTATCAAAAGTGCTATAAAGAATCCCTTGTTCTGACAGCTTGCATGGCTACAATCCTGGTTTTCACATTCCTTTTGATGTATGGAGATGTATGGTGAGCAGGAATTGCAGCTGGACAAATCTGACATCCTTCCATTTAAACTCCTTCCATGTTATTCAGCTGCCATGCAAGATTTATGGATTGGATAGAGACTTGTCAGTCTCCTGTTATACAATTGTGACACAGGGAAATCCAGGAGTGCAAAAGGGGTAGAGGATTTTGGGTTTGCATCTGTGAAATCCATCCTGCCCTCTCAGCTTTGGGAGCATAACCCTTTATGTTCCCGGAGGACAACAACAGAGACTTTATAAACTCAGATAACAGTTGTTTATTTGGGATTGAAGGATGGCAAGAAAGACAATGGCATTCTGATTCCAACATTATTACTAATGATAACCACTAGAAAGCTCCTATCCTAGGAGGAAATCCCTGCTCCCCATAACTCATTCAGAAAGGAAAACAAGACACCAAGAAGCTGTGCCAGAAGGGATTAGTGTGTTTCTCTGTCTTAGCCCACATGCCATTTCTTCTCTGCCCTAATAAAGGATCTGGTAGTTCAGAGAGCGCCTTTCCATTTGATTTCAAAGTAAACAATCTTCTTTTCCTTGAGGACCATGAAGCCCAAGTGCCCAAATTAAGCCCTATCCCCATCCACAGCGCTAGTTTACTGCCAGCTCTGGGACAGCCTTGTGTCTCTGAGCTTCACAGTGAAACAGAATGATCTTGATTTGTTTCTTGCCATGCCAACATGCTCTAAATGCGGAGAGCATT
>NW_008677226.1:36932-38088 GCF_000695815.1 Acanthisitta chloris
CACACAGTCAAGAGGGAATGCTCTTCTCAATGCAAGAGTTTGCTTTCTGAAGGTTCTAGCTCAATGCTACAGTTCAGACAGAACTGGACTCCTTGGATGACTGTGGTGAGAACACTGCAGAAATTCCCTTTTTCTAAAGATGCTTTGTAGCCCAGCAATCATCTGGAGAGAGAGAGCTCTTTGTGACAGGAATCCCAGAGCAGCTGGCCTTCCCTCACTAAAATGCATGGCACGCAAACAGTACTGTGTTTCCCAGCAGCATTCCAAGCTATGCTGAAGAGAGATGGGAAACTCCCACCATGCCCTGCCCCTTTAGATGACAAGGAGGAAGATGGTATATTCAAGGAACACACCAAATGCTTGAATCCTCTTCTCCCTGGTCCTGCCAAGAGTACTTTTCAGGAGAGTGGCAGGATAATGGTTGGACTCGATGATCTTAGAGGTCTCCTCCAACCTTGATGAGTCTATGCTTCTATGAAGAGGTACTAGCAGCCCCTGCAGGCTGTCTCACAGCCAAGTATCAGCCAACCTTGAGCAGAAATTTCCAATGGTTCATTCTTGCACTGAGGAGAGATGGGAAATTCCCACCATGCCCTGCCCCTTTGGATGACAAAGAGGAAGATGGTGCATTCAACCAATACACCAAACATTTGAAAAGCACCTCCTGTTCTCCCTGGCGCTGCTAAGAGCACTTTACAGCAGAGTGGAAGGCTAATGGTTGGACTTGATGATCTTAGAGGTCTCCTCCAACCTCGATGAGTCTATGACTCTGTGAAGAGGTGCTCACAGCCAGGTATCAGCCAGCCTCGAGCAGATATTCTCCAGCGGTTCGTTCTTGCTTGTGGGTGAAGCCAAGTGACAAATAAACCAACAGGAGGGGAAAACCAACCAAAAGGAAGAGTTTAGAGGTGGCTGCTGGAGGCCCTGTCGGGTAGGGACGCTGCCCCGTGGCGGCGGTGGGGCAGCAGCACTCACCTTGAGGTCGCGATGGACCACGCCCATCTGATGGCAGTGCAGCACGGCCTCCAGGATCTGCTGAATGCAATGACTGCATGCAAACACCAGGGGCGCCCGTTAGTTCCCAGCGTGCAGTGCCGCCCGCGGGCGACAGGGCGGCGGTGCGAGGCCGAGCCCGGGCGGGGACAGGTGGGACCAT
>NW_008677227.1:0-1302 GCF_000695815.1 Acanthisitta chloris
CTGGCGGAAGGAGGCGGCGCGTTTGGCTGCCAGGAGCCGCTTGCGAGCCTCCTGCCGCTGCCGGTCCACCGAGTCCAGGGAGCGCTCCTTCACCGGGTGCACCTTGGAGCGCGGCGGCTTCTTTGGTATCGGGGGAGGCACCTTCTTCTCCTCCTGCACAGACAACAGGACCGCTGGGACCTCCAGGGGACGGGCATCCCGGCGGGCTCGGCACAGCCAGCGTCCATGCAGCGCTGCCACGGGTGCCAAAGCCATGCCGAGAGGCTCCACAGACTCTCCCACATGTCCCCGTGGGCTGCACATCCCTTCGTCCATCCCATGCCAGGACCCTGCCCAGCGCTTTGCAGGGATATCTCAGTGGGACAACAGCCCTTCTTTAGCCTCACTTTTCCCCAGCTGTTTTTCAAGTGTTGGCTGAAAGTAGCCACCAGTGACAGCCCAGCAGTGGTGGTTTGGGTGCAGATGTGTTTGGGGAGGGGGAGGGAGGGAGGTGACAGGGATGAATGCCACAGTAGAGCTCTGCCTTTACCTTGGGCTCCATGATCTTCCACCCATTGGCCTTGAGCTGCTGCAGCTCTGCAAACTTCATGCTGACATCCTCAATGGAGAGTTGCAGGAGGTCCCAGAAGCCAGCCAGGTCTTGGAAGGTGGGCACAGGGAACGCGTTGGGATCCTGTGGGGACAGTGTCACCCGTGGGACATTGGCTCTGCAGGCCATGCAGACATTCTGCTCCCACTGCTGCCGGGGGAGATCCATGTCCAGCTCTCTCCACAGTCCCTTTTCCACTGGCTGAGGGTATGAGACACCTCACCCCCCACAGCTGACCCCCAGCACTGCTGCCCACACTCACCATGTTCTGCTGGCAGAGGCGATAGAACTGCTGCACCTTCTGGGACATGAGGAGCTGGGCACTGCCCACCGCGCTCCGGATCTTCTCCAGTACTGGTGTGGGGAGAGCAGACAGTCAGTGGAGCCTCTCCCCTGTGCAGTGGGGACAGCCCAGGGACTACCCACATCCAACCTAGTGTCTCCTCCCTCCCCAAGATCCCACTAATCCCAGCAGGTTTCCAGGTATTTCTTGCCCTCACCCAACCCCTTTAACCTTGGCTCCAAGCTGGGAGCACTGCAGGACCACAGCTGTGCTCCCCCAGCTCTACAGAACCCCCAATCCCTCCACCCCCCGCAAACCCCCTGAACTCACTCTCCTCCGGCAGGTCATAATCCTCAGCCTCCCTCTCCATCTGCTGGCACCAGCCTTCCATCTTCTCCACCTCTGCCTGCAGCAGTTTGATGAACCACTC
>NW_008677228.1:0-908 GCF_000695815.1 Acanthisitta chloris
TTATTCACTATTTATTCAAGGTATGTGTTTACCTACTGATAAAGGAATTTGTCTTCAACTGTAAAACCTGTTTTAAAAAAGTGAATTAGGTGCTGATAATAAGCTACACAGAGAAAAGGAAATGAAAATCCATGTGTTGGTTAGGTAGCTCTACTCAAGTAAATTTGAGCAAGATAGTTTTTCTAATCCTAATTCCTGACAGTTCTTGCTGTCTTTCTCTCAAAATCCATTTCTCTTCTCAGCTACAGTATAGTACCAACAAGTTTAGCACAAACTTCTTTGGTTTCATCTAGCATTGGAGAAAGACTACTTTTGCTCCATTTTAAATTTCTCCTTCTGCAAGTTCTGGTACTCCTTTGTGGAAAAATATATTTAAAATTTTATTTTAAATATCCAAACTTTTATACACGGGATGAAATTATCAAAGTTGAATATGAGAAAGCTCACAGGAAGCACCAATATATGACAAACAAAATTTAAAAAAAAATACAAATTTATACAAGATGTAGAGTATCAAACAGTTTATCATGAAAATGTATCCTTTGAATGATATTTGGAGTCTGGGATTCCATCCAAAAAGAAAAAGCTTTTAGGTTATGTTGTTTCAAGATCAAAAGATCAAAAGTTTTTTATAATTTATCAAGTAAGAGCCAACAGATTTACAGTATGTTTTCTCTTGTCCTTTCAGCTTTCAAGAAAATATTAGGCCGGAAAACAAGAACAGTCTGGGAAAAAAAGTATAATGCAGTAAGTATATTAGAGATATTTTACTGAATGATTTTGCAGATTATTAGAAAATAGGTAGCTCAAACATACAGTACAGTGATAATAATTTATTACGTTTTTGCTCAGACATCTTTAGGAGTGCTAATGCAATTAAGTATATGCGGGATAATTAATTTTATGTT
>NW_008677229.1:0-5424 GCF_000695815.1 Acanthisitta chloris
GGAAGACATGCTATGTATAGGCACCAGTAAAATGACAGCAATAATGGTGAGGTACTAGATATGAAGTCCAGCTAATTGGTGAATTCTAGGATCTCTCAGCATAGTCAAGAAAGTAGCCCAAACACTAGTTTGACAAGGAAAAGACAAAAAAGTTCACAGCAAAGGTCATTGATTTATCAGTAGACACAGCAGTTTAATCGATCCATAGAAACACTTAAATATATGGCTGCATTTAACAGTCTTTTCAACACTAAAAGCATCTGCTTAAAATAATACCCACCGACAGAAATGGAATGACAATAATAACCATTGTTCTTATGTGAATAAAACAATGTCTGTCACAAGAAAGGAAGCAGAAAAGTCATGTAAATAATGCCTTTCTTTTATAGATTTGAAATGAATAGATACTGATAAACATCTGGTAATTTTAATTTTGTGATTACACTATTTTATAACATATCAAGGAAGTACTGCAATCCAGAAGAGAAGGGGTTGGGACCAGTTATACCACTGTTTCTTCCTTATATTTATTTCCATTTTTTCTTGTATGACTTTGACATCTTGAACATGTGTAAGGTAGAAGGACAATGGAATGTGGAGTTTACAATGAATGAAAAAGCTTGATAAATTTCTGTAATAACATGGTTTTTACATATTGGTGCACACCAGTGAGCTTGACAATAGTTTTTCAGTCATCTTTTCATTTGGAAAAGACTGGGGAAAAGAGGAAATTTCTGTCAAGTTTATTTGTACCTTTGTACTCTAACTTACTACTTGCAAAGTAGATAACCTGTTTATAAATATGTATGAAAGTTCATGAATGTTTCATTCGGTTTCCATACTTGAAAAAACATTGAGGAAAATCACTGATACTCAAGTGCTTGTGGGTACTTACCTTATGTCAGTGGTTATCAGATGTTTCCCCAACTTTCAGAACAATATGAGTTTTACATGTTGCAGATAGCATCATCCATTTGCTTGGTTTTACAGTTTCTAGATTGCTTCTCTGTGGAGAAGTTTGTCCCTGTTAAATGGCACACTGTATTCTCTTGGGAACACTTTTTGATACTATCAGAGAACATAAGTTGCTGCTTTAAAGTCACTTCTGACAACGTAGTTTATTTTGCCTGCAATATTTATATTCAGACAGAATAAAATAAATTCTAAGTAGGTATTATTTTTATATTTGCTTATCTTACACATTAGAAACAATTTTACACATATGAAGTCAAGTATTACACATTTAAAACATAGATTCAGCTGAGCTATGTTCTCAGAGAAAACCCCACCAGAAACAACAAAACAAACAAAACATTATTAAATATCAGCCTTCACCCACTCTATTGATCTCTTCCATTGCCAGACTCATGTACTGAAATATAATCTGCAATTAGCTGGATATTATGAAATGCTTCCATCAGTAACTGTGCCTGAAGCTATTTGCTGTTTGTCAGGATGAATGGGCTTTGCACTGTGTCTTTACAGTTGTCTTGTGTGATGCTGCAGTTTACACTGCACAAGGAAAAGAAAACTGTTCTTTCAGCTAACCAGTAAATGCATGCTTCAAGTTTCAATTGAATTCCTATTTACCACAATACAATGATATTTGTTTGTTTATTTATTTTAATTACCCTTCCAGCAATTATTTCTGGAATTTACCTTTGTACTCAGTGAGGATTTTTAGAAAACTGAGAATAGCAATGTTTGAGAATTTTGTATTTGATTGATTTCTGTAACATCCTTATCTTATATTTCACATCTTACTTTCTCATTACTTTTACATTTGTAAGTACATAACACTTATGTAAGCAATATTATGTATAACTATAAACATGACATCTATAAAGAGATTTAAGGAAGACTTGTTCCCCAGAAAACTTAGTTGATACAATATCCACTGAAATGGGTTATAGGAAATGCATTGATCTCGTATTTATGCCACTGCTGGAGATATGTGAGTGGTTTAAGAAGTATTTTCACATCAGGAGTGATTTAGTAGATGACGAAATTCACTAAATAATTTTTGAAAGCTTAAAGTAGAATTGCAGTGTCCTGTTGGAGCAGAGGAGGCTGAAGGGAAACCTTATTGCTTTCTGCAGCTACCTGGAAGGAAGTTATAGCAAGGTAGGGGTCAGTCTCTTCTCCCAAGTGTCAAGTGATGAGATGAAAGAAAATGTCCAAAAGTTACACCAGGAGAGGTTTAGATTGGATAGTAGGAAAAATATCTTCACCAGAAGAAACAGGCTTCCTGGGGAAGTGGTTGAGTACCTATCCCCACGATTATTTAAAAGACCTGTATGTGTGGCACTTAGGGACATGGTTTAGTGGTGTCATTGACAATGTCAGGTTATGCTTGGGCTTGATGGCCCTTAAGGGTCTTTGCCAACCTAGATGATTCTAAGTTCACTACTCCAGTGAAAGCTAAATCTTATAAGAATTAAGAATTAACTTGTAGTTTCCAAGATTAAGTTTTTCAAATTTAGGGTTGAGGACTTCTATATCCTTCAAAATATACTTGTCTGTTTTATTTGAAATTATTGGAAATTATTAGTCTTGGTCAATTTTTATGAAAACTGACACTTCAATGAGCATTTTAAGGGTCTAATATTTATAGGAAAGTACCTGTAATTTTTAAAAAAGGGATTGATGTCCACATTAATTTGAGAATTAAGAAACAAGGCAATAGAAGAAAATTCTGCAATGGTAAGCTATCAGTGACAAAAACTGTAAATGTGTTTGCACTATTGCTTGAAGTTTTAACACATCTCATTCATTTTGTTGGCCACAGATATTGCAGATAACATCTCTACCTGTCACCCAAACTATGTGAGAAAGTAAGAATGACAGGAAAAAATGAAGAAGAAAACACTGAGGGAATACATACATGAAGTTCTTCTATTGTAATTGTATTTTAATGCATTTCTTTCTGTATCACATTTCTTGCAATTTTTTTTTAAACTAAGCTAGTGGTGTCTATGTTAACATTAGTAGTGTCTTCTCTGGAGAGCTAGGTCTCCTATTAGTAGAAAAAGGGTCTGGGAGCCTTACTCAGAACTCTTTAGCTCTGCTGTTGTGTCCATCAGACTACATATCAGAAAATGTCTGAAGGTGTTAGGGTGATAATATCTAATCTGTATGTAAACAGTCTAAATTTCTCCTTAATTTTTTCTTCATAAAGTAGAAGTATCATTGCTTTGTAAGTCTTGCTTTCTTATATAGTGTTCTTAATGAAACCTGCTTTTGCAGTCCATTAACAGAACATTCTATCACAAACAGCACAGAGATTAAACTGCAATTATAATCAGTGCCAAATAGTCCCTGTATGTTTATTTAGTATCTATAATGGAACTTCTTAACACGCTTCCACAAAGGGGGTCAGATTTTATTTACTCTGTTAACATGAAAAGATAACAGCAAGAAAAGATATCCAATGGCAGAAATAAATGTAAGAAACAGTCTTTGATGTTGTCAGGTATACTGAGGCATTGAAAAAAACCCTGATTTATGAAACCAAGTGATGCATCCAGAAATAGTCAGGGTGTTTGATATCTGGAAGGGGAGAAAGAAATCATGGGCACAAGCCCTTCCCACTGAGTAATGAAGTCAGCAACTTTTACATTTCAGTTCCATTCATTGTCCTCTTGCCTTGATTGCATAACCTTGTGACCAGTGAAGCTTACTTCAGTCAAGGACCTGAGCTTCTCTGTGTATAACACTTCAGTGTAGTACAAAGTCCAGCACTTCTGTCTCTGCCTCTTTGGCTCTGGCCCATACAGGTGTGTCCATACAAATGGACTCTGCACACTTTTTCTGAGGTTGACCTTTTGGTCTGACATAATAAAAATTGTATGGAGCGAGGCTGCAAAAAGCTCTAGGTAAAGCTTGTGTCCAGGGAAGTGGGCACCGAGAAGATATCTCACTAACACTGATCACTATTTCTCAATCCACCTCTATCTTTTCAGCTGAGGCATCCTAGTATTTACATCTGGTGAATAAACATGACTGTGGTTGGTGTAGCTAATAACAGCTTACAAATTCATGGGTTTTGATACTCATATGATCTTACCTTGCAAAAATATGTCACAGAAAAACACTATGTTTCTTTATAAAAATGAATTTTTTTTAAAAAAAAAAAGAATTTTTATGTGCAGAAGATAGCTTGTGTTACAAAAATAGCCTCTTAAGTACAAACATGTTAAATGTAATGTGGGTTTTTTTAAAGTATTTTTTCATCTTTCTTTCTTTGTCTGCTCTTGATAGATTCTTTTTTTCTTGTAGTTCTTACTATGATGTTTAGTTGATTTCTCACAGAAGCTGGCAGATACTTATGCACCATGTCAGTATGAAATATTAATTTCTTATGATTGCTCACTCCTTATGAGTTCCTCTATTTCTCAGTAATTGCAGTTACAGCTGACACAGCACTGCAGTGAAAGAGGATCATGTAGTTGTCTCTGTAATTCATATCACAAGGCAATTAAAAATGTTTTGTTCCAACTACATAAAGAGGTTTTTTAAGAACTGGATCAGTTCTTGAAGTGTGATAAGATGAGATCTGGCACTGTGTAGTGTACAGCATCGAGCAAGAGATAATAAATATGAGTTTCCTATTAAATTATTTTGTCTAAAGATATGTTCTCCAGCCTCAGATTTTCCATAAGTTTTTCCATACATCTTTTCATAATTTGATCTGTTGTCCAACTACCATCAACTTGGAGTGTCAGGAAATTTCATTTATACCTTTGAGACCTCTCTGCAATCTGTATGATGATGAGAACAATTTTAAGTTTCTGCTAACCTCTATGTAGTTAACTTTGTAACTTTAAGACACAGTGTTTGCTACATTATCTTGTACAATGCAATGTTTATGCAATTTTCTGGAGCATGGTAGTGTTTAATAATGATATAAATACTTGTACCAGGTCATCTGGCTGATGAAGTTGCTAAGCCACTATCTATAATTTTCCAGAAATCCTGGCAGTCAGGTGAAGCTCCCGATGACTGAAAAAGGGGAAATATCACCGCCATTTTCAAAAAAGGGAAAGCAGAAGAACCAGGAAGCTATAGATCAGTTGGTCTCACCTCTGTGCCTGGCAAGATGATGGAGCAGATTCTCCTGGAAGCTATGCTTAGGCACATGAAAAGCAAAGAGGTGATCGGTAATAACCGGCATGGCTTTACCGGGGCAAGTCATGCCTGAGAATTTGGTGGCCTTCTGTGCTGAGGCCACTGAATTTATAGATAGGGGCAGAGCAACTGATATCATCTACCTGGACTTATGCAAGGTATTTGACACTGTCCCACATGACATACTTGTCTCTAAATTGGAGAGACATGGATTTGATGGGTGGATCACTTAAATAAAAACTGGCTGAATGGTCCCATGCAGAGAGTTGCGATCAGCAGCTCATTGTCCACATGGAG